>NC_050512.1:8228530-8250694 GCF_002922805.2 Oryzias melastigma | reverse complement strand
TGGACACAATTGCGCTAATGCATAAAAGAACTAGGGATGCAACAATATTCGATATTAAACCGAACTGTTCAATACGCGTTCCACCACTCGGTACGCCATTTTTCACGTTACACATTTTACTTATTCAGTACCACCGTGAGCTCCCTTTAGCGTGTGTCTGTATTCATGTCTTCAGAGCCGGTTTACTCCAGGTCTGCTCCCACTCACCCCTGCCCTGCCAGAAACTACTTTGCCCTTCCCCCGGTAGGTGGGGCCCAAATGCTAAAAACAATAGCATTTAGCTAAATGCCTAAACAACCAAGACAGTCATAGCAAATTATGGCCGCATGTGCTCACGCAGCGGCTGCATCTGCGCTCATTTGGGCAGCTGCTCTCAGTGGGGAGTCTATGCAAACAGACCCAGAGCAGAATTTCAGACTGCTTGCGTTTTAGTGGACTTTTCATTTCGTTACAGATTAAATGCACATCGACGCAGCTGGCCGGTGTGTGAGCAGCTTCCAGCTCGTGCTAGAAGACTCGCCACAGACACTGAAACCTGCGGTGTGAAGACATCTCGGGCTCGTTGTTGAATATGAGGATCAGGGAGCGAAATGCATTACGAGAAGTACAATGTCTGCAAGATTTGCCTCATCTCTATGTTGTACAATGTTGCGAATCACGTCCAACATGCCTGCCCACCTCTGACATCATCACCCAACCCCGTCACCGTCTTAAAGTTGAGCAACTAAGCAGGTAACACAATGTAAACATCCCTGATATATTTCAAGACTTACAGTGTTACCTCAAATAAATACAAGAAAATATCTGACGCCATCAGAGTGTTGATTGCTAAAGCTCTGCAGTCTCTTTTCAGTGGTTGATAATGAGGGGTTTTGTCATTTAATACAAAACAGTTGACCCACAATATAGTGTACCAGCACGTCCGGCAGCGACAGGCGTAGCTTCAGGAATCAAGCCGTTTTACTTCCGGGTAGGGAAAAATTCAAGAAACATAACTAATATCTCATAAATAATTTGTTTTTAGTGGTCCAAATGTAGTATATGATCATATATATTAGGGGTGTGCCAAAATATTGATATTGCGATATATCGCAATATTTAGTCCTGTGATCGATTCTCGATGGGTTCTCAGCAAGTATCGATATTATATTTTCATTTGAAGAGGCTGTAGTGCTGAGCGTCTGAGTCGCGCGCCGGAACTATTGAGCAAATGGGCGCTGTAACGGTTGATAAGTGCAGCTCACTATTTTGTCAGCAGAGGGCGCTTGTGTGCTAGAAACCCTAATAATTATTTTCGTTTATTTTTGTACGTTTATATATTTATCTTTCTAGCATTTAAAAGACATTTATGGAGCTGTCAGAACAGTAATATTTAATTTTGAAGAGTTTTCAAGTGTTTAGATTATTTGAGTTCAGCCAAAGGTCGCTAGAAGTACTTCCGGGTTTTCACATCAGAAAAGCCTGTCTAGCAAGCGCATGCGAAGTCGGCCCGACAGAAAGTTGAAGGAGAAGAATTAAAAATAATTTTTGTTTGTTTTCGTCCACCGGTTAGTTCATTAGCAGGCCAAAGTGGTATGTATGTGTATTATTTTTTATGTAAATCATTTGTGTAATCCATATTTTGTATTTAAGAATTACCTTTTGTCTGCTAGTTCTACGGTGTTGATGCGGTGTAAAGCCTGAAGAAAAAGAATACCACATTAAACATCAGTAAAAAGAACTCTCAAGCCTCTCTCCTGTGTGATAATGAACCATCCGGCATAGTAGAACACTCCACTGCCCCGGAGAAGGCAAAGAACGGTCGGTACCGAAGCAAGCTGCTAACCATAAACCGCATGTGCAAGTTCATCACGTGCTCAAACGAAGCACCGCCATTCAAGGTAAAGTGGTCAAGTGAGAGCTAAGCAAGCAAGCACAAAAGTTTGTGTCTTGGAAGTAGCTCAAACACTAGCCAGCTACATCTGAATGCTAAAGATAACAAGCTAAAGCATCAAGCAAGTGAATGTATATTCAGCTTAAGAAAAGTACAAGCTACCATTTACATTCAAAATGGCGGATGAGGAGAAGGGATCAGAATGGTCCAATGAGAAAGATGGTGTGGAATGTAAAACTCAAGACGATGATAACAATGAGCAGTCAGATGGAGACGAAACTCCACAAACATCTATATCAGCTGAAAGTACACAAACAGAAGGTGTTCGCAAAAGTCTACGCAAACGCACACTTACTGAAAAAGGGAAATCTCTACAAGAAGCTAAGCTAAACAATTTAACGAAGGAATTTGAGTGTCTATACAAGAAGTGGAAATATCACATAAACTGTTTCAGGAGATTCATGAAAAGTAAAAATGTGGAAATAATTGCTGAAGCTGTGGACAGAATTGACACGTTTCAGAAAGATATTTGCAATGTTTATGATGAGATAAGAAAGATTCAAAGTCCAGACATTGAAACAAGAAGGAAATGTGATATGTGCCATTCGATCAGTCATGCAGCCAGAGCAAAGGCACAGTGTTTACTTGAACAAGGTGGCAATCCAGAAGAAATTCCCTGGCCAGATTTCTAAATCAGTGTTTCATAGCAGTTCAAGTAGTGTTTCTTCAAGCATGTCTTACAAATCAAAAGCCATGTCTGATATATCCAAGCAGTCATCTTCTAGCACAGCACGAAGACAGTTAGCTGCAGCTGAAGTAGCCGCATCAGAAGAAATCCTAAAAATAATGAAAACTCAACATCAATGTGAGGAAGAAATCAGAGTACTTGAAGTAGAAGATGCAAAGAAACAAGCACAGTTCTTAACAGAAAGCACAACAATAAAAACTAAGTTAGAGGAGAAAAGAAAGGAAGTGGAACTATTAAAGGAGATGCAAAAGCACAATGCAGCTCAAGCAAGGTTAAGAGTCTACGCTGAAAGCATTAAGAGTGAGGACGAAGAAAAGCCTGCTGTGCACACAAAAATAAAAGATAACAGTTCCGTCCTACCACCGAGTTTTCCAAATGTGCATACGCAACCTTTCTTCCTGTCTAAAACCATAATTCCTACAGGCTACCAAGCTCCCTTTCAAACCTCTATGACGCAGATGGCAGCTCCCTCCTCTGAACAAGTGGCCTCCATTGAACTTGTAAAGACACTTGCTATCACTGCTACCAGCAGTATTTACAGGCGATCCGCTGCAGTACAATGACTGGAAGCTTTCCTTTCAAACATTAGTTGACCGAAAAAACCTGCCAAGACACGAAAAGCTCTTTTTCTTGAGAAAGTACGTTGGAGGTTCAGCAAAGAAGGCTATTGAAGGTCACTTTGTAGTTGGAACAGACAAAGCATATCTTGCAGCCTGGGAAACACTTGAAGATAGATTTGGAAATCCCTTCGTGATCGGTAAAGCATATCGAGACAAGATTCAAATGTGGCCAAAAATAATCTCTAAAGACAGTAAAGATCTACGTGAGTTTGCAGACTTTTTGAGTAGCGTCGAGTCCGCAATTCCATACGTTCAAGGCTTACAAATACTGAATGACTGTGTTGAAAACACAAGAATTGCAGCTAAATTACCAGATTGGCTAAGTGCTCGTTGGAATAGAACAGTGACAAAGTTCCTAGATGAACATAGAGTGTTCCCTGATTTCAGTTATTTTGTTAAGTTCCTGAACCAAGAAGCAAGAATCGCATGCAATCCTATTACCTCGCTCCAAGCACTAAAGCCAGCTGACCAGGATCAAAAACACTTCATTAGAGACAAGCCGAAAAGAAGTCACACTCTGAACACTAAAACTCTGAGTGCAAGTACCAACGAAAAGGCAAATACAACATGTTGCAGCAACATTTCTTCCTGTTTTAGATTATGGAGATGTTTTATACACACATGCCCCAGCTAAGGCTTTGCGCTCATTGGATTCGGTCTTTCATGCCTCTTTACGTTTTATAACAAATTGTGGTGCTCGAACTCATCACTGTGAATTGTATTCTCGTGTTGGTTGGCCTGCTTTAGCTGTTCGTAGGACTACACACTGGCACAAATTTATATACAAGGGACTCCTCGGACTTCTTCCGTCATATTTGAGTGTGGCTCTGCAGCGCAGATTAGATGGACCTTATGCTCTCCGGTCTCGGAGCGTGTACTTGCTGTCTGTCCCGAGTGTTCGGACAGAAAAAGGAAAGATGGCTTTTCAGTACAGGGCACCTACAGACTGGAACTTTCTCCAAAAAACAATACAGCTTTCAAAACTCACAACTTTGCCTCAGTTTAATGTTATAATGAAGGACCTGGAAACAAAATCACTAATCTGTAATTGTTTTTAATTATTTACTGTTTTATTCTGTTTATTTCATCATATTCATTTATTTTTAGAGTGTTTTAATATGACCTGTTGGGTGTGTGTATTTCTTGCCTCTTGACCAGGACTCCCTTGAAAAAGAGATCAATGGATCTCAATGGGATTTTTTCCTGGTTAAATAATGGTTAAATAAAAATGTCCCTTCTGTAAGAAACCAGGTCACACACTCCACAAATGTTGGAAAATAATGGAGAAACCAGTTGACGAGAGAGTCAAGTTTGTGCAGTCTGAGAAGCTTTGTTTTGGCTGTCTGAAGTCAGGTCATAACTCCAAAAACTGTTATTCCAGAAATGTGTGTGAAAAATGCCAAAGGCCACACCCAACATGTTTACACCAAGATAGAGAGAAAAGAGACAAAGAACAAAAACCAAAGACAAACCAAGAAGTTCCAAAGACCAACCAAGAGAAAGAAGATGTGCATAATCCACAACAACAAGAAACCAAGCTAGAGTCTAAGCAAGTTACATCAAACAAAGTAGTGCAGCAAAGGTCAAAAGGTTGTACTTCCTCAGTCATTCCAGTTTACATCTCCACTGTAGACAACCCACAAAATGAGAAGTTGGTGTACGCATTGCTTGACACTCAAAGTGATACGACCTTCATATTAAAGGACACAGCAGAGTCACTTAACACAAAGTCAGAGCCAGTCAAACTCAAGATTTCTACAATAACATCTAAAACCAAGGTTGTGTCCAGTCACAAGTTAAAGGACCTACAAGTAAGAGGGATGAACTCAGAACTGAGAGTCCAGTTACCAACGACCTACACCAGAGACTATATTCCTGCCAACAGATCTCATATTCCCACAAACAAGACAGCAGAGAACTGGTCTCCTTTAAGGCATCTGTCAAAGGAAATGGCTCCCAAGCTTGACTGTGAAGTTGGTTTGCTCATAGGATATTATTGTCCTCAGGCGGTACTTCCCATAGAAGTGATCAGTGGAGAGAGAGACCAGCCTTCCGCACAAAAGTCACTGCTTGGTTGGAGCATCATTGGTTACAGCCATTCTGTAAGTGACTACGAAGATGAGATTGGAGTCAGCCATCGTGTTATCGTTAAGCAAGTCTTACCAGTCATTGAGTCGCCCCCAGAAATAAAGGCTGAAGTCCACTTTGTAAAGAGAAATGAAGTCAAAGAAGTGATAACTCCAGTTGAGGTTATCAAAGCATTGGAAATGGATTTCATTGAAAACACAGCTGAAGAAGAATCAATGTCACAAGAAGACATGATGTTTTTGTCCAAAGTACAAGAAGGCATAAGACAAAGAGCAGACGGACACTTTGAAATGCCGTTACCTTTTAAAAGAGAAAGACCTCACCTACCCAACAACAAGGTTTGTGCAGAACACAGACTCAAGAGCCTAGAAAGACGTTTGAGAAAAGACAAACATTATTACAACTACTATGTTGCGTTCATGCATGATGTAATAGCAAGAAGCGATGCAGAGAAAGTTCCAAAGGATGAAATAAACAACTTACCGGCTTGGTATATCCCTCACCACGGCATCTATCATCCTCAGAAGCCAAATAAAATCAGAGTGGTTTTTGATGCATCCGCCAAGTTCCAAAATACATCACTGAACGAGCAGCTACTGACAAGACCAGACCTGACAAACACTTTAGTAGGAGTTCTGTGTCGTTTCAGGGAAGGACATGTGGCCATCATGTGCGACGTTGAGCGCATGTTCCACCAATTTCGTGTGGCTCCTCAAGATCAAGATTACCTCCGTTTCCTATGGTGGGAGGACGGCAACATGGAACATCCACCATCTGTGTTTCGCATGAAAGTCCACTTGTTTGGCGCTGCTTCCTCACCTGGATGCGCAAATTTCGGGCTCAAACATCTAGCCACACAAGCTGCAAGCAAGTGCAGTAAAGCTGCTGTGAAGTTCATACAACGCAACTTCTACGTGGATGATGGTCTGGCAGCTGTAGACTCCGAGCAAGAAGCTATTCAGCTTGTGAAAGAAGTCAGGGAAATTTGTGACATGGGAAAGTTGCACCTGCACAAATTCATCAGCAACAGCAAAGAAGTGATCACTACGATTCCCAAAGAAGAATGTGCTTCAGGAGCTAGTGATCTGGACTTAGCTTTGGGAGAACCAAAGATGGAACAAGCCTTAGGAGTCCAGTGGTGCGTAACTTCTGACACATTCAGCTTCAAAGTTGATATCAAGAACAATCCCTTCAATAGAAGAGGAGTGCTCTCCACAGTGGCATCTATATTTGATCCACTTGGATTTGTAGCCCCATTCATTCTTGTCGGGAAAAGAATTTTACAAAGGATGTGTCAAGAAAAGCTGGGTTGGGACGAGCCGCTCCCTCTAGACCTCAAACCACGATGGGAAGCCTGGCTAAAAGACCTCCAGAACTTGCTCGTACCTCAGAACCGTGACTAAGTCAGGAGAAGTGCAGTGCACCCTTGTAATGGGTAAAGCCAGAGTTGCTCCTACAAAAGTGACAACCATCCCAAGATTGGAGCTCTCCGCCGCAGTAGTAGCTGTTAAAACAGCAAGCTTCCTGAAAAGAGAGTTAGAAATCCAAGATCTTAAAGAATACTACTGGACCGATTCCAAAGTAGTCCTTGGTTACATTAACAATGACGCAAGACGTTTTCATGTATTCGTAGCCAACAGAATACAGAGAATCAGATCAACAACAGAACCAAGTCAATGGCGATATGTTGCCTCTGAACAAAACCCCGCAGACCGAGCATCTCGTGGAGCTATGACAAAGGAACTAGTGGAATCTAACTGGTTCACAGGACCAAGTTTTCTATGGCAAAGAGAACTGCCTCAAGAAGATGTTGAGGTGAAAGAGATCAGTTCTGAAGATCCAGAATTCAAGGTCACACAAGTCTTCACAGTTAAAGCAAGAGAAGAAAAGTCAATCGTGAGTAGACTGCAAAGGTTTTCCGACTGGAAGAGAGTTGTGAAAGCAATAGCAAGATTAAAACGACGTGCCAAATATGCCACAAACACTAAAGAGATGTCCAATGAAAGCAGCACACTGGAAGAAAGGAAAGAAGCGGAAGAATTCATAATACGCTCTGTGCAGAAGGAAGCATTCAGTGAGGAAATCAAGTCTCTAAAGCAAGAGAAAGAAGTGAAGACGTCTCACCTTAAGCTTCATCAGCTAAATCCATTCCTCGATGAGCACAATGTCTTGAGGGTGGGAGGAAGACTTGCAAGAGCATCACTCCATCCAAACATCAAACATCCAGCCATTCTTCCAAAGGGACATCATGTGTCACATCTACTCATAAAGCACTTCCACGAGAAGATTCGTCATCAGGGAAGGGGGATGACAGTCAATGAAACACGCGCTAATGGTATTTGGATCATTAGCTGCAGTACTGAAGTGTCATAATTTATTTACAAGTGTGTCAAGTGCAGAAAATATAGACAAAACAGTCAACAGCAGAAAATGTCTGACCTGCCGTCAGAGAGAATGGAAGCTACTCCTCCCTTTTCATACAGCGGAATGGATTGCTTTGGACCATTTTATGTAAAGGAAGGAAGGAAGGAGATGAAGAGGTACGGACTTTTGTTTACATGCATGTGTTCCAACTCCATTGTGATCAAGGCACTAACTTCATTGGTGCTAAAAATGAGTTCCTGAGCTTAATGCAAGACTCTAAAGAGAAGGCAAAAGAGTTGGGTGTAAGTTTCATCTTTAACCCACCTGCTTCCAGTCACATGGGAGGTGTCTGGGAGAGGCAGATTCGAACAATAAGAAATGTTTTGAGTTCTATTCTTGATCAGTCAGCTTCAAGACTAGATACATCGTCATTGAGAACATTCATGTATGAGACTATGTCTATAGTGAATAGTCGACCACTAACTGTGGAGTGCCTCAACGACCCTGTTGGACCAGAGCCGCTGACACCAAATCACATCTTGACGATGAAATCCACAGTGATCTCACCACCACCTGGAGAATTTGTCAAAGAGGATCTCTACTTGCAGAAAAGATGGAAAAGAGTGCAGTATCTGGCAAATGTATTCTGGACTAGATGGAGAAAGGAATATTTGCTAAATCTGCAACAGAGAAGAAAGTGGAAGAAGACAAGAAGAAACGCAAGAGTAAATAACATCGTTCTACTACAAGATGAGTGTGTTCCAAGATACCAATTGAAGCTCGCCAGAGTTATTGAAGTCACACCAGGAGCTGATGGCAACGTCAGGAAGGTCAAGCTTCTTCTTGGTGACTCAACTGAAGAGAAAGGAGGAACGTGTAACACCAGGACTGTTTTGGAAAGACCAATCCATTAGACTGTTCTGTTAGTTGAGGCTGAGTAGTATTTGTTAATGTTCATTTATAATGTTAAATAAGTGTTTAGGATCACACATACTGCTAGTAGTGCGATGGTGGGAGTGTAACGGTTGATAAGTGCAGTTCACTATTTTGTCAGCAGAGGGCGCTTGTGTTAGAAACCCTAATAATTATTTTCGTTTATTTTTGTACGTTTATATATTTATCTTTCTAGCATTTAAAAGACATTTATGGAGCTGTCAGAACAGTAATATTTAATTTTGAAGAGTTTTCAAGTGTTTAGATTATTTGAGTTCAGCCAAAGGTCGCTAGAAGTACTTCCGGGTTTTCACATCAGAAAAGCCCGTCTAGCAAGCGCATGCGAAGTCGGCCCGACAGAAAGTGGAAAGAGAAGAATTAAAAATAATTTTTGTTTGTTTTCGTCCACCGGTTAGTTCATTAGCAGGCCAAAGTGGTATGTATGTGTATTATTTTTTATGTAAATCATTTGTGTAATCCATATTTTGTATTTAAGAATTACCTTTTGTCTGCTAGTTCTACGGTGTTGATGCGGTGTAAAGCCTGAAGAAAAAGAATACCACATTAAACATCAGTAAAAAGAACTCTCAAGCCTCTCTCCTGTGTGATAATGAACCATCCGGCATAGGCGCGCTGCCTCGGACATTTAAAAGCGATGCAAGCTCTCATTTGGGAGAATCACCGGTGAGATACAGGCTCGGTAGCGCGTGTGTGAAGCATGTCTACCTGTCAGCATTTATCCTCCATCTGTTGGAGATCCAGCTGGTAAGAAGTGACTTTGTCTGAGCGCTAGAATGTCAGCGATCACTTACTTCCTGTTTGCTGTGGAAACTGGGCGCGCGCTTCGCAGTTGTTTGTGTGTACTTCAGGTACCGTCAGAATTTTCGTTTTCATGCACTTCAATGTTTAACCTGATGGTGTACGGTGTAACTTTGGTAAATCTATAATGTGACGTTTTCAAACAATGTAATTACTTGTTGTTAATCTTAATTTAAATTAATTATTAAATAAAAAAGGCAGGATTTGATGTATGAACTTAAATTTAAATGTAATTAAAATAAAGTACATGAATTCACTGTAAAATTAGGGAGGTTGCTAATTAATTGAAGCACTTAAAATTATTATTTTTTTCCATTATCATGAATGTTTTAAGGTTTTTACCTATTGACTGCTGACTGACCAAATGGAAAATAGATAAAGATTGGAAAATAATCTCAGGTGACAGTCTGAGTAAATCAGCCTTCATTTTTGGATGCTCAGTCCTTTTCAAGTGAGGGAAAAGTGAATGAAAAATTAGGAAACACATGACAGAGGCTGTTAAACATCATATTCATCATCCTTTGGTGTGATGTTCTTTTGGAGGTAGATAGCTGTCGCCAATTGACTTATTTAATTTTTGTTCTGTTGCTTACAACAATTCTGCTCTAAGTAGTGGCACTGCTGATCATGTTTACTATTGTTGACATTAAATTTGACGGATAATTCCAATTCAGTTGTTGTCAATGCTTGTCAAAGACATGATTTCAGCAATGTTGCACAAAAGTGTCTATAATTTGTTGCACAAAATAAGAAAAGTTGTTTATTATGATTGTGTTTAAGCAACAAAAGATAAATGGGGATATATTTTCCCAAAAAACATGTTCTTCTATATAATGCTAGTTAATAGAGAGGATTTTTACCAATTATCGCAGTATCGCCATATTATTGATATTGTGATCCATGTATCGCATATCGTATTGTATCGTGAGGTACCCAGTGATTCCCAGCCCTAATATATATGGATATGGTTCACTCTGAATGGCTTAAGAAAATCATGGTAGGGCCCCTTTAAGACATATGAAGTAAATGAACTCAGATATTATATTCATACAAAAAACTCATATAAAGAATAACTCCCATTTTAGATTAAAAAGAAGATTGATAGAAGAATTATATCACTCCTCCTTTTCAACTAAAGCCAGAGTAGTGGCTATTATTATCAGAAAAGGTGTTCCTTTCTCTCAAAAACAATTTATTCCTGATAAAGGACTCCGATATGTTATCTTAAGTGGAGAAATATTCAGGGCTGCACGGTGGCGCAGTGGTTAGCGCTCTCGCCTCACAGCGAGAAGGCCCCGGTTCGACTCCCGGCTGGGACCTTTCTGTGTGGAGTTTGCATGTTCTCCCCGTGCATGCGTGGGTTTTCACCGGGGACTCCGGCTTCCTCCCACCGTCCAAAAACATGCTTCATAGGTTCATTGGTGACTCTAAATTGCCCCTAGGAGTGAATGTGAGAGTGAATGTGTGTGTGATTGAGGCCCTGAGACAGACTGGTGACCTGTCCAGGGTGTACCCTGCCTTCGCCCTTCAGCAGCCGGGATAGGCTCCGGCACCCCCGCGACCCCGAAAGGGAAGAAGCGGTCAAGAAGATGGATGGATGGATAGATTGAGAAAATATTCCGCTTGCCTTAGTCAATATTTATCTGCAATGCATGTTCAACCAGACACTTTGAATAAAGTCTTCACGTGTCAGGCTTCCACATTCGGGGTCATAAAGATAAAGACAGCCATAATCAGACGTGTCTTTCATGCTAGCTAGCATTAGCTCAAATGAAAAGTGACAATGATGTTAACATGAAATTTTGTAAATACTGCAGTCAGTTCTGAACTTTTTCTCGGCTGCACGGACCCGGAGGAAAGTTTGAGGTTAGGATTACGGTTCTGGTTTGTGTTTATGCTCCAAATGGTTCTCGATCACGGCCGCAGCTGCAGCAGCGCTCCGCGCTCTAGCTGTGCGACAGCTAACAGGACGTCATTAAATACTGCGACGTTTAGCTTTGGATTCACATAAAATACATTAAACAATGCAGCGATCTGCATCTTGCCTGCACCTTTAACGTGTCGCGTAAATGTAAATCATTTTTAGAGCTGGTCGCACGTAAACATGCGCTAAAAACGTTAGCAAGTTACCTTCGAAGTTTGCTATGTAGGACGACAAATACATTTTAAAATCTTTTTGAATTTTTATTTTGGGGTATTTTACTAGAAAAACAAACAATACGCCTAACATAATTTGTAGTGATCTTGTTGGCTACAAAAGACATATTTTTAAGTCCAAATACTCAGCTATTTCCACATAAACAACAGCCCAATGCCCGGACAGTAGATGACTGAGCATTCAAAGGCTGAATGCAGAAGTAGGTCGTGCATATAGCCCATCCACGCAGGTTGAAATCTGACACCCCCCACCCCTGACATCTGAACAGAGATGTCAGGGGACATATGAGCACAGACACTTCAAGCCCCAGAAGAATACTCCCTCCGTGTCCAAGATCAAGCCCCCTCCCCCCAAGTAACACCCACAACACACTGCAGGCAACCATCTGCCCACCCAACTTGTGAATGCTTATGCATGCTTATGTAAATGCAAAATAATGTTGGGGTTACCTTTGCTGTTGGGGGTGTACAGAGTCTTGTCTGTTTGGATAAAAATGTACCCAGACTGGAAAGACACCATGACGACCTTCTCCAGTGTTTCGCCTGGGAACGCAGCTTCCAAGTAGACATACTGTTTTGCAGTAGGATCCTTGCTGAATTCTCCAGGAGGGATCTAAAAGTCAGTTTGGAGGGGGTGAGATGTGTGTGCAGACTTTACAGTCATGAATACAACCATGTATGTGTGCACTTACAGTGATCTGTCCAAAGTCTTGGAAGTTTTTAGCATTGGTGAGGGTTACTTGTGTGGTTGCCAATGTTCTAGTCTTTGTCGGATGGTTTTTTACAGAAATTGTGACAACTTGGTCCACCCCTGTACAGTCCTGACATTCCACAAAGATGTTTTCTGCTGTTCCCACTCGCAGCAGGTTTGGGGCAGACATCAGGTTCCTGTGAGACGGATGTTACTTATTACTTTTTATTTCTCTAGTTGTCAGCTTTCCATCACTCCTTGGATATTTGCATACGGATGTTTTCTAATTCACTTTTCCCCTGAGTGAGAGGTGGGGGCAGCAGATTTAGGGTTTTTGCTCTTGGCAGCAGCTAATCACTGGACTTTACACTCCATGATAGTCTTGAATAGGATCCAGCAAATAATCCACCAAAGCTTATCCTAAATAAATAAATTCCTTGTCGTAATGTCAACAGAGTGAAACAAGACCAGTCTAAAGGAGCCATTCCATGATTTTCTTCAGCCTTTCACAGTAAACTATGTAAGGGATAATACCCGACGAAGTGTGCGTTATGAGAAATTAACGCACGACGCGGAGGCCTAAACCGTCTGACGCGAAGCAGAGGACGGTTGCCTCCGTGAAGTGCGTTAATTTCTCATAATGCACTCTTCGAAGGGTATTATCCTGCTTATACCATGGTCTTTACAAAATAAATAAACATTTAATCAATATTTAGTACAATATTCTTGTTATTTCTTTGGTTTAGCTCATTTTTTCACAAAAAAGCGGACTATTTGATCCGTGATGCGGTTTGTTGTCACGCTGACATGGAACACAGCATGAAGCCGGAAGCCGTTACAGAGCTCAGCTGCAGCGGTAAAGTGTCGCTGTTTTGAAAGAAAGACCCGGACAAATTAGGATATTTTTCTTCCTTTTCTGACGTTAATCCTTCAGTGAGCAGCTAGAAAATATTCAGCTTCTGTCTGTGTTTCATTTCACGGCAGGTTTGTTCTTCTGAGCTGCTCTAAAATGAGAAACTCCCTCTTGTGGTGAAACAGAAGACTACACCCTCCATGTCGAGTGGTTTTTTATTAGAAGGAGAATAACCAATTTGTCAATATTAATGTACCTTACAAAAGGAGAGGAATATAAATGCTGGTCGCTACAATAAGTTAAATAAAGCATCAGTTCAGAGAGAAAGTTCATCCATTACTGCTTGTTTTGTCCAGACGATGAAGGAAAAACGTGTTTTAAAGAAGCCTGCGCAGTGATATCGAACGTTTGGTCTGTGTGACCGGAACTTCTTTTTTAGGTGTGCGTTATTACTGTGCATTATCACTTTTTAATGCACACCCAGCAGCCAATCAGAATCGAGTATTCACCCAGACCATGGTATAAATCAATATATACAATCATATATTACCTTCAGAACGATGAAAAACAAATTTATGAAATTTGAATCATTTTTGTAGACCGTTTTAAAACGCAGAAGTAAAATGACTCGATCTCTAAGGGACTGACTTTTGGTCCTTGTCGGTCCTGCCCATTTAAAGACATCATCTTTGAGCCTGCCCATAGACTGCCAATGATCCTCCCTGAGGCTCTTATTCACTTATTCTTCTTTTATTTTATTTTGCTGATGGATTTTAAGTCTCTGTATGCAGGTTAGGTTCAACACTTTTTACTGCAGCTTTGGTACCATGAAGGAATCCTGCATAACCGTAACTGGGGACGCTACGGCTACAGGTACACACGTTAATAACGTGTTTACATCACAAAACTGTTGAGTATGGTGCCTGTTTTGGTTCAGTTGTTCTGCTCTCGGTTCGTTTCGTATTAAGACTGAAAAATCTCAGAGCGAACCGAAGTTCAGTCCGATTGAAAACAAACTGAGACCACCTTAAAAGATGGGTCAGAGTACGGTTCCTGGTACAGGTGTGGTGCAAAGGTAGGTATCCCCTGCCGGGATACACATTCTGCCAGGAGATAACTACCTCGGCACCACAGCTCCGTGGAGAAAGTGAGTGTGTGTTCGTTGTAGTCTGGGGGGTGGAGCTTGCAGCACTGATTTTTCAGCACGGTATGGCCTGCTCGTTTTTGTAGTTATGGGAGGGGCTGCTGCAGAGTGCACAGGTTTTTTGATGAGTACTCTTAAATCCATGAACAGATCAAAATACTGTTTGTGGGTTCTTTATAAAGAGGAAGGGACAGTATAATGAACTTAAAACCTCAAAAAGTAAAATTTTCATGGTAGGGCCCCTTTAATATTTTAAAACACATTGCTGGCAGCAATAACACTCACTTGCTGCTGCAGCTACAATTATACATTTTCCAATGATCTTATAGTAGGGCTGGGCGATACTGAGCATTTGGGTACTGATCCGATACAGATATAAATACTGATATTTTTCGTAAATGCATTGGATGTGACATGAACCTCAAAATCTCATGAACCTCAAACAACCTGGTAAACATAAAAACAGAATTAGGACAACATTTTCACATAAATGGAAAACAGTTTATTAAAATAAAAACGTCTTAGAACTAAATAAAAAGTGAAGAAGTTAATGCAAAACAATCAACAAACAAAAAGAAACAAGTAAATATGAGTTTGAAATTAATCAAAATGTTTAGCAATTAAAAAAAACTGGTTGAACTGTAAATACTTTGTAACTTCTTAGCTTATAAATAGAACAAGGTAACAGGAAAAAAGTAATTTGTCAAAAAAAATAACATTTAAAATGAGTGGAAATAGAGTAATCAATCCTGAGATCTCACAGGACTGGGAAAAGTGGTGAGGCAGCGACTTAGCTGGGTCCTTTTTGGACATAAGGAAAAGTTTCAAACAGAAGTGGACATATCAATATTTGCAGGACGTTATCGATCTGATACCAATACCAACTTGATATATTGATATTTTGGATCGATCCGCCCAGCACTATCTTAAAGCAGTGAAATACAAATGGATGCACCTTGATGTACAACCATCTATGATGCTGTAAATTCCTGTTTGATTACCTACAATCCTGTAGGAACCTGGGTAATCATGTATTAACAGATGAGCTGTTGTGATTATATTAGTTTGTTTTTTTTTTGTTCACATTTGCATAAATACAGGTCAAATGACAAAACCAACTTGATAAATATTTTCAAATTGGGATTTGCATCCTTATTTAGACTGCAAACTATTTGACAAATATTTAAAACCTTGTTTTTTGATATTTTACACCTTTGTGAGCTTTTCTCAAAATCAGCACAGTCAAGAAGTTTAAATCTCATGAAGATAATTAATTGATAATTAATTAAACAAGATAAAATCCTTTAGAAGCACTTCATTTGAGACTTAAAAAAATCATTGTGCTGTCATAGTTTGATATTAAGGACATTACTTTAAAGTTAAATAAATTTGAAAAGTTAGACTGGGATTCATTGTCATTAATTTGGAAGCAAAAATTTTGATTTATGTTCTAAGAATAAGTGCTAGTTTTAGATTTTAGGAGGGTTTACTTAGAAAAGCTAACTTTTACTCAAAACTTACTTAGGATCATATTCTCATTTTGTTCTAGAACGAGCCACTTCAACGTATTACACTATTTTTGTGCCACTGCAATCAAAATTAACAACAAATATAGTACATATATGTAATCACTAAAATAAAAATAAGTCACTTTCTTTGAAATAGTAAAAAAAAAAAAAACACTATTGGGCTGCATAACATTCAGTTTGAACTACTTCTGTCTAACAGTTAGATTTTTGACTTGTTTTTTTTCCTTTTTGAATGCTTGTGTGGAATTCCTTGTTGCTAGATTTTGATTTTAAAAAATCTCTCAAGTAAAAAGGACTTGCTGAATGGACAGATTTTACTAAGTTCAATAGATCTTTATTTTTTCCCCTCTTATTTTCAGGCTACTACTTTTGAAGTGTAAATGATATGTTTTCCAAGCATTACAAGTACAGGGGGGGTTTACTCACAGTGGTCCAGCATCGATGAGAGACATCAAGGAGACCAAGGCCAGAGAGGCCAGCAGCAGTTGAAGAGCCCTCCTCATCCTCACGTTGCTCTGTTGACTGTGTGCAACAGAACTCTACCACCACTTATTTGTTCCTCCCCGACTGCCCTTCTATCCCCTTTTCACGATGTAGCAATCTTGTTCCTCCCCTGCATATATACATAGAAGGACATGAACTAGGTAACCCGTGGTTTACAGAAAATGGTTGAGAAATTCAAATAAACGTTATCATTGTGAGGAAAAAGTCAAACATTCCAAAATCAATACATTTTAACCTAACTTTCAAGATTTTGATTTGTTGACAAAATAATGGAAAGTTGTCTCTGCAGCAGATCTGCAGGGTCTCAGTTCTTGCTGTTTCTGTCATGGCTACAGAACACCTAAAGACCCAGACGCTGGAACCCGGAAGAAACACAGCGGGAGGCGAGCATGGCAGGTAAAAGGTTTTAATGGTGAGATGAGGAGGTAGAGCTTGAGCAGAGCTTGAGGTAGGTTCCTGGCATGAGGCAGAGGCGGGTGACGTCACTGGTGAGTTTCTCCACAGGAGTGGGTGGCCGTCAGGAATGGAGGTACGAGGAGGCAGAGGCTCGTGGTGTGACCGCAGGGAATCCGGGCTGAGGCTGATTCGGGCGACCGCTCGTGAAAATGAGTTCCTGAGGGTGAGCAGAGAAAGCATTAGATAGAGGTCAGGCGTGACGTGGCAAAAACAAGACTTTGACGTAGTGACCAACTATGCACCATCAGGGGCAATGGACTGGCGAGGAATGATGGTCCTGGAGCTCCTTATAAAGGCAGACGAAGGTGATGAGGAGAGTGGTCGCAGCTGGGAGGAATAAGCAGCCAAGTGGAAAGGGGAGGGGGAGGAGACTGACAGAGGCACCATGACAGTACCCCCCCCACAAAGACCGCCTCCAGGCGGTCAAGGGCGGCGATCCGGGTGGGCACGGTAGAAATCCGAGATGAGCGAGGGGTCCAGAATAAGGGAGCGGGAGATCCAGGAACGCTCCTTAGGATCGTAGCCCACCCAGTCGACCAGGAACTGGAATCCGCGACCCCGACGACGGACGTCCAAAATCCGGTTAACGACGTAGGCAGGTACGCCGTCGATGCTACGGGCGGGCGGTGGGGAAGCGGACGGCGGGCACAGAGGACTGTCCCGGACTGGCTTGACCTGAGAGACATGGAAGGACGGGTGGATCTTAAGGGCTTTGGGCAGACGGAGACGGACACAGGTAGGGTTGATGATTCTCTCGACAACATAGGGCCCGATGAAGCGGGGAGCCAGTTTCTTCGAGGACGCCTGAATGGGGATGTTACGGGGGAGAGCCATACCCTCTGACCGGGTTGGTAATCGGGTCCCACCACCCTGCGACGGTTGGCGATCTGGCAGTTGCCCTCCTTGGTGCGGAGGAGGGCGGCCTTCGTCTGGGTCCAAATGCATTGGCAACGCTGCAGGTGGTGTTTGACAGAAGGCACTGCCAGACCCAGTTCCTGAGAAGGAAACTGAGGTGGTGAGTACCCGAGGGCGGCCTCAAAGGGGGAGATTCCAGTGGCGGAAGCAGGGTGAGTATTATGAGCTTACTCAATCCAGACAAGGAATTGGGACCAGTCCTGGTGGTTCTGTGCCGCCAGACAGCGGAGAGCTGCCTCCAGTTCCTGGTTGGCCCTCTCCGCTTGGCCATTCGACTGGGGGTGGTAGCCGGAAGTGAGACTGACCGTGGCCCCTAAGGCAGAGCAGAAGGCCCCACCAGACTTGGGACGTGAACTGGGGGCCACGGTCAGAGACAATGTCGACTGGTATCCCATGGTGGCGAAAAACATGGTTAACCATGAGGTTAGCAGTCTCGGTGGCGTTAGGGAGTTGAGGAAGGGGAATGAAGTGAGCCATTTTAGAGAAGCGGTCAACAACAGTGAGGATGACTGTGTTATCGTTAGACGGAGGAAGTCCGGTGATGAAGTCCATGGCGAGATGAGACCAGGGGCGGCTGGGAGTAGGCAGAGGATGGAGCAAACCTGCAGGAGCAGAGGATGAGGATTTTGAACGGGCACACGTGGAGCAGGCTGCGATGTACTCTCGCACGTCCTTTAGCATGGCCGGCCAATGGAACCTCTCTCGGATGCGACTCAGGGTCCAGTGTATTCCCCCATGGCAGGCTAAACGGGAGGCATGACCCCAGGTGATGACCTCTGAGCGCAGTTCATCTGGGACAAACAAGGTACCTCTCGGGACGGGAGGGTGGTCCCTGATATTTTGCAGGGCTTGGAGTACCTTGTTTTCCACGTCCCAGGTGAGGGATCCGATGATGCAGGTGGATGGCAGGATATTGGAGGGGGTGTGGTCCGATGGACTGTACTTCCGGGATAGAGCGTCAGGCTTGACATTACGGGATCCGGGTCTGTAAGTGATGGAGAAGTTGAAACGGTCAAAAAAAAGACACCAACGAGCTTGCCTGGAGTTGATTCTCTTGGCGGAGCGGAGATAAGCCAGATTTTTGTGGTCGGTCCATACGATGAACGGCTGCTTAGCTCCCTCCAACCAGTGACGCCACTCCTCCAGTGCCAGCTTGATGGCGAGTAGCTCCCGGTTCCCGACGTCGTAATTTTGCTCTGCTGGTGACAATTTGCGGGAGAAGAAAGCACAGGGTTTGAGTTTATCAGTGGAGGCTTCTTTTTGGGAGAGGACAGCCCCTACGCCTGAGTCTGAGGCGTCCACCTCGACTATGAATTGTCGAGATGGGTCAGGTTGGATGAGGATGGGGGCGTTAACAAAGAGGTTCTTGAGTTTGTCGAAGGCTTGTTGAGCTTCAACGGACCAGGCGAACGGACGGTTAACAGACGTAAGACGAGTGAGGGGGGAGGCAATGCTGCTGTAGTTCCTGATGAAACGTCTGTAAAAGTTAGCGAACCCAAGGAACTGCGGCAGTTTTTTTCCTGTTTTCAGGAGGTGCCCAGTTGGTGACTGCCTCAATCTTCGAAGGCTCGGGACGAATGCAACCGGCCTCAATAATGTAACCGAGAAACTGGACGGTGGATACATGGAATTCCCATTTCTCGGGCTTGACATAGAGTTGATTTTCCAGTAACCTTTTGAGCACCAGACGTACATGGTGTTCGTGCTGGGCCTGATTGTGGGAGTAGATGAGAATGTCATCAAGGTAAACAAAGATGAAACGATTGAGGAAGTCACGGAGGACGTCGTTTACCATCCTCTGGAAGACTGCCGGGGCGTTGGTGAGGCCAAAGGGCATGACAAGATATTCATAGTGCCCGAGGAGGGTGTTAAAGGCAGTCTTCCATTCATCGCCATCTTTGATACGAACTAAATGATAAGCATTACGGAGGTCTAGCTTGGTGAAGATGCGGGCTCTCTGCACAGAGTCAAAAACTGAGGTGATTAGTGGTAGAGAGCCTCCTCCTGTTTACGAGGTTGGTCGAATATAAGGCGAAATTCACTGAGGAAGCGTTCATAGGACAGGTTAGCAATAGGGTTAGCGGTGATAAAAGCTTGGGCCCACTGTAGAGCTTTGTTACGTAGAGAATTGATAATAAGAGTAATCTTACTGTGGTCAGTTTGATAGTGTCTGGGAGCTTGTTGACATATCAGCTGACACTGTATCAAAAATCCTCCGCAGGCTTCCACATCCCCGAAGAATGGTTCCGGTTGCAGTCGGACATTTTCGGGGGCGGACGGAGATCCGGAAGCGGAAGGTGGTGGATTGACGGGAATACGAACTGTGGCGGACGAAGCCGGGGAAAAATGGTTTGTAAGTTCATGTAAAGTCTGAGTCATACCATCCAGGCGAAGAAAGAGATCCCGCTGGGCCATGGTCACTCGAGAAAGGGCGTCAGCTTGACGTCCGAGCAAAATGCCTTGTTGGGAAACGGCTAGTCTGAGCCCTTCCGGGTCAGCTGGGTAGGTATCTTGGCCAGTCCGTTCTGTCAAGGCTACAGAACACCTAAAGACCCAGACCCTGGAACCCGGAAGAAACACAGCGGGAGGCGAGCATGGCAGGTAAAAGGTTTTAATGGTGAGGTGAGGGGGTAGAGCTTGAGGTAGGTTCCTGGCATGAGGCAGAGGCGGGTGACGTCACTGGTGAGTTTCTCCACAGGAGTGGGTGGCCGTCAGGAATGGAGGTACGAGGAGGCAGAGGCTCGTGGTGTGACCGCAGGGAATCCGGGCTGAGGCTGATTCGGGCGACCGCTCGTGAAAATGAGTTCCTGAGGGTGAGCAGAGAAAGCATTAGATAGAGGTCAGGCGTGACGTGGCAAAAACAAGACTTTGACGAGGTGACCAAAACTATGCACCATCAGGGGCAACGGACTGGCGAGGAATGATGGTCCTGGAGCTCCTTATGAAGGCAGACGAAGGTGATGAGGAGAGTGGTCGCAGCTGGGAGGAATAAGCAGCCAAGTGGAGAGGGGAGGGGGAGGAGACTGACAGAGGCACCATGACAGTTTCCTTGGAGGGAAAGCCCTGAAGCTTGACCTTGATGTGGTTTTGGATTGACGAGTAAACAAAAGTTGCCAAAAAGTTCCCAAAAGTTGTCTTGCACAGCAAATGTCAAGGGGTTATTTTTTCCGAGTTTAGGTATACAGAGTCCTTTTTTCAACACTACAGAGTACAATAAAAACTAATTATACTTTTTGGTGCCCAATAGATACACTTTGCAGTGTCATTTATGATGTCAGTGTTGGTGTAGGACTTATATTTGCTCACCAGACATCCAAGAGAGTATATTTGTGATTGAGTCTTCATGGTTCTTACTTCCTGTAGCATACGTAATTGCGTCATGTAGGCACGTTTCCATTGGGAGGAGCTAGATGAGCGGCAGATAGATTTTCGACGGCTTGAAGTCAACAGTTTCCAAACGCCTTTTGGTGAAAAATATAACAAGTCAGACCGCGGAAACGCAGGTAAGTTACATTTGATTAGCACACACTACAAATATTTTGACATAATATCTTAGCGTTTTTTGACCGGTAGTTTATTTCCTGCTCCAAGTTCCACTCGTGATTTTTTTTAAAGCTAGCTAGGCTGCATTAGCATCGGTCGCTAGCTAAAATTATCATTTAAATTAAAATACAATGAAGTCGTGGTAGTTTGATAAATTATTTATGTGCTTTCTGTATTTTGAAGCCAAAGTTCAGTTTGAACCACCCCCCATATATATTTAGTTGTCGACTGTTCGTGTCGTTGTGCTAAAGGTGTGAGGCACTCAACGGTGCTATCAGCCCTGCAGTTTCACCACCATTTTAAATTTTACAAATTAAAAAAAATCTGAATCAGCCTGCCAAAATATGATGACGTCAGTCACCATTTTTAAAAGTACCATAGTCTGACTTTTTAAATTTATAGGGAAACCAAACCCTTGATTAACTTTTTTGGCTGTTGACCTCTACAAATGGGGCTTTAACACTAGAAGTCCCACAGAGCAGCCAGTTGGCTCAAAGGCTTTTAGCCATTATCCTTAATCAGGTGTGAATTGAGGCTTTTGTTATGTAAAAAAGCTCCACCAAAGGTGGGGCCATGCTGAACCACCTCAACAAAACTTGTTTTAATTTTGGGACTTCTAGTGTTAAAATTTCCGTCTGTTAGTAATTGCCAATTTTTTGACAAATTAAAATAAACTAGTTTAATTCTTGAAAATATAGTCAAAAACAGTCTGTGTACTGCCCACTATAGGTTGAAATGATGTATTACATTTGAATTTTATGATTGGTTAAACCATTTAAGCCCCACGTTATTTCAGAATTTTCACGTTATGATCTGCAGCTCCAGTAATGCCCATTCTGGCCCCTCTGGCTGAATTTTCAAATTTTGGCTCTGGGTGGAGTCACCCTCCAACTTCCCTCTCTAGTTACCCTTTAACCTAATCTAAAC
>NC_050512.1:8220892-8226481 GCF_002922805.2 Oryzias melastigma | reverse complement strand
CCCCAAATCAATACATTTTAACCTAACTTTCAAGATTTTGATTGGTTGGCAAAATGATGGAAAGTTGTCTCTGCAGCAGATCTGCAGGGTCTCAGTTCTTGCTGTTTCCTTGGAGGGAAAGTCCTCAAGCTTGACCTTGATGTGGTTTTGGATTGACGAGCAAACGTGAGACAAAAGTTTCCAAAAAGTTGCCAAAAGTTGTCTTGCACAGCAAATGTCAAGGTGTCACAGAGTCCTTTTTTCAACACTACAGAGTACAATAAAAACTAATTCTACTTTTTGGTGCCCAATAGATACACTTTGCAGTGTCATTTATGATGTCAGTGTTGGTGTAGGACTTATATTTGCTCACCAAACATCCAAGAGAGTATATTTGTGATTGAGTCTTCATGGTTCTCACTTCCTGTAGCATACGTGATTGCGTCATGTAGGCACATTTCCATTGGGAGGAGCTAGATGAGCGGCAGATAGATTTTCGACGGCTTGAAGTCAACATTTTCCAAGCGCCTTTTGGTGAAAAATATAACAAGTCAGACCGCGGAAACGCAGGTAAGTTACATTTGATTAGCACACACTACAAATGTTTGGACATAATATGTTAGCGGTTTTTGACCGGTAGTTTATTTCCTGCTCCAAGTTCCACTCTAATTTGTTTTAAAGCTAGCTAGGCTGCATTAGCAGCCTAGCTAGCTTGGTCGCTTGGTCGCTAGCTAAAATTATCATTTAAATTAAAATACATTGAAGCCGTGGTAATTTGACAAATTTATTATGTGCTTTCTGTATTTTGAAACTAAAGTTCAGTTTGAACCACCCCCCATATATATTTAGTTGTCGACTGTTCGTGTCGGTGTGCTAAAGGTGTGAGGCACTCAACGGTGCTATCAGCCCTGCAGTTTCGCCATGATTTTAAATTATACAAAGTAAAAAAATCTGAACCAGCCTGCCAAAAAATTACGGAGCCCCTAAAGTGACATCGGAAAAAAAAAAAAATTATGTTAAAAAAAAAAAAAAAATACTATCTGGTGCGCACCACTTACTATCTTATGGGCACCACTTACTAACTGGTGCGCACCACTTACTATCTGGTGGGCACCACTTACTAACTGGTGCGCACCACTTACTAACTCCACTTACTAACTGGTGCGCACCACTTACTAACTGGTGCGCACCACTTACTATCTGGTGGGCACCACTTACTAACTGGTGCGCACCACTTACGACATCGGAAGACAGTAAGTGGTGGGAACCACTTACTATCTGGTGGGCACCACTTACTATCTGGTGGGCACCACTTACTATCTGGTGCGCACCACTTACTATCTGGTGGGCACCACTTACTATCTGGTGGGCACCAAATACTATCTGGTGCGCACCAGTTAGTAAGTGGTGCCCACCAGTTAGTAAGTGGTGCCCACCAGTTAGAATATATGTTTTTTTTTTTTAAACTTTAATTTTTTTTCCCGATGTCCCTTTAGGGGCTCCGTAAAAAATGACGACGTCAGTCACCATTTTTAAAAGTACCATAGTCTGACTTTTTAAATTTATAGGAAAACCAAACCCTTGATTAACTTTTTTGGCTGTTGACCTCTACAAATGGGGCTTTAAAATTTCCGTCTGTAAGTAATTGCCAATTTTTTGACAAATTAAAATAAACTAGTTTAATTCTTGAAAATATAGTCAAAAACAGTCTGTGTACTGCTCACTACAGGTTGAAATGATGTATTACATTTGAATTTTATGATTGGTTAAACCATTTAAGCCCCACATTATTTCAGAATTCTCACGTTATGATCTGCAGCTCCAGTAATGGCAACAGTCCAGTTGCCCAATCACGCCCCTCTGGCTGAATTTTCAAATTTTGGCTCTGGGTGGAGTCACCCTCCAACTTCCCTCTCTAGTTACCCTTTAACCTAATCTAAACAACCTGTTTTATGCTATAGCAGCTCAAGTATTAATTATTTAGTTCATATAATGGAAAGAAGGATATCAAATAGGTACAAGGATGTATACTATTTGAATCTGATGGTGATGGTTAATTTTGGTTATTTATATATGTGATGCGTCTATGTCGATTGAAATATGATGTAACTTACCATGCTTGAAACAATTAATAAACTTAAACTTAAGTACTGAAATAAAGAGAACACAAGATTAATTGTAAAGAAAAGACTTGCATAACTTTTTTTGTCACAATTTTTTTTTTTTTTTGATACCATTACTGTCAAGTGTTTTCTATTATTGACTTAGCTATTGTTGTTAATCAATGTTTATATTTAAATATTTTTTTAGATGCAACAATGCTGTTTAGAGTCCAGTATTTGGGGAAGAAGCGATACATTAAAAATAAATGGAGCCTCTTATGCTACATTCCTTGGACAAGGTAACTGATTTTAGCCCTCCTATTCTCGAGTGAAAAATAATGAGCGATAAATTCTTGCTGTGATTTACCAGTTGGTTTGTGAATGTGCAGTTTTAGACTTATACATTCAAATGGAATTGAACACCATTTTTCATCCAGCAGAACATTGAAATTAAACAGTAAAGTAAGAGCTTGAAAGAAGTAACAGTATTCATAAAGGTTTTCTATTAATTTAAAGCCAAAGAGAAGTTTGGCATCCCTCATGAGACAAATATATAAATATTGTGGATGAAACTGGGACAGAGATTGACGAGGACGTGTTTGGTGAAGTTTTGGAGAAAAAGTCTGACATTGTCTGGAACCTTCTTGATGCCTGTTCTGCTGAAGGTAAAAGTAAAACTGCACATAAAGTATACTGTATATAACCCGTCCAACCTAAAACTAATCAAGTATATGAAGTTAAGCACATACAGCCTTCCTTAATATTTTTTTAAATTATTGTTCTATTTTTTATTAAATTCCTGAATTTTCACAGTTGCTGTTTAACTGTATTTTCAAATTATTTTATAGTGGTCCCATTCAGATCAGTTTTGTATTGTTTTTTTCTCCTTTAGATTCTTCAGTGCAGTCTTCATGCACAGATACTTAATCACTCTCAGAACTTTTATCAGACAGTGACACTTCCTTCTTGTCCCCTAAAAGGCATCACACCCAAAGTCCCAAAGAAGATGTTCAAGTAATGACAGCTTTTCAGATGCGAAAAAGGTAAAATTCTCTTTAATTTCAATAAATAAATTTAGATTCAATTTACTTGGAGTTGAAGATATGGCCAAAAAACAAGATCTCAAATTTTTCATTCCAAATTCAATTTTCGATTTTAATCATTTTTTCCCCTCTCCCTGCTTTTGCTTTATTTAGCAGAAAATACAAATGACAGAATGTGTTTCACAAAAACTATCTTATTATAACATTTTCTTTCAAAATTGGCTCAAACCCAAAGTGCAACTAAATACAAGCTGTAAAATGTTTGTAGAAGAATGCCAATCTGTACATTTCTGCATTGAAGGATAAGATGAGTTTTTAGATGGTTAAATTCAGTTCTCTGTTTTACATGAGTGTGCTGATGTATTTTTCTTTAATAACTGACATTATGTGAAGGATATCCTTGAAAAGCAACGTAGAAAATGGCTAAAAGAACAATTTTGATTTCTGTGTTGTTTTTTTAAAAATCCTCTTCTAATCTTGTTGAAAAACTCCTTGAAGACAAGCCAGGAGGAGAGAAAATACTGAAGTATTTTAGGTGTTACAGGTTTTCCAAATGATGTTTGGTGAGGAAACCGCTTCAAAACTCATGGAGAAATGGGGAAGTTCGTTGAAACTGAAAGTCATCAAAGAATCAAACATCACAAGGACATCACATCTGGAGTCCCTCATTCAGTCTGCTAAGGAGAACCCTGATGAAAATGAAGAATCCTCAGGTTAGCCCCAGCTCAGGCCACAGATTTAGTCCCTCTTTTGTTGTCGTTTGATTCATCCCATATGCAAATGTGAAAAAATCCTATGTTATTAAAGGGTAACACAACAGGACGGCTGGAGGGTGACTCCACTCTCAGGTCAGATTTGAAAAATACTATAAAGTGGGCGACACTAGAGCAGATAGGGCTAAGTTTGAGAGGTGTGGTCTCAATCTGTGATTGACAGTGAGGAGGTTAGCTTGAGGTAACTAGAGGATCTTTTTATTATTGTCTGAAAAAAAACAATAATAAAAAAAAAGCATTAGGTTCAGGAGGCTTGAACTGGCTGCCTCCTTATCTGTCTACTGGCCAGTGAGCCGCTCTTGGTGTAGCAGGGCGAGCTCTGTCATTCTTGGTGTTGGGGAGTGAGGACCACCTATCAAATATGGGCAGGGCTTTTATATTAGAGCTGCAGAGCATGGTGACGTGAAACTTCTGAAATGACATGGGACTAAAACTGTACTACCTCGTTTCAACTACTAGGAGACTGCACACAGGCGGTTTTTGACCATAATTTCAGGAATTAAGTTTATTTTACATTTTGCACATTTTCAGGTTTTTTAAAACATCTTCAAAGCAAATACAGAGCTATTATTGTAGACTATAGTGAGAAAACACCCCTTATTTCTTTTCGAGTAGTTGATAACCCGACAGTTGAGCCTTCTTCAGAAGACAAACCTCAGAGTTCAAGCAGTGTAACGCCGGGGTCACACCAGACGCAAATTTTTCCGTCCGGTGTGACCCGGCGTCTGAAGTAGGCAAGGCACTCAAGAGATGTATGCCTGACCTCACTGACCTCATCCAACACAAACGCACTCATTTGGTGCTCCTCGCCTGGGAGACTCTCACCCGGGGAGTAATTCAGTGTAAAACCGCCACTGTGGATGCACCTTCCATTTCTCCTCTTTTATCCAACAGTTGTCCAATTTCCATCGACAGCCCTGATTCGCATATTTGGTTTGGCAAAGATTTTACATCCGATGCCATTCCCGGCACAACTTTCTCCATTTACTCAAGTTAGGGACAGGCACGAAACCCTCGCTTTGGACCCCATACTATTTCTCTTGTAATTTGTATTTTAAGTCAATGTGTTATCAATCTTCTAACCTTATCCTTGGCATGTTTAATTAGATAAGATAAAAGCAAAAATCCCAAACAGCACAGGTTAGTACATTTTATCCTGCAAACATTTTTAACAGAAAATAAAAAACGCACAAAGAAGATTTTTTTCTCTTTATTGCTGACATGCAAACACCCTGTACTGTTCCAGCATATCATCTAAGCCCAGACATGTGTCTCTGTGTTCATCTCCTTGACACTCCTCAGCTGTTGGCCAATACTCAATCCAAGTTCTCTCTCCAAGGACGTACTGATATCTGAAAGCAAAGAGGAAGTGGATGAATGATTAAACCTCAGTAACAGATTATAAAGTGATAACCACAGTTGAAGTCATATGAGTTGCATGGAGATACTAGTCGACAATGACATGTATAAACCAGACTTACGTTTGCTGTTTTTCATCTCTGTAGATGTCTCCGGATGATCCCATGATCAGGTATGTTTTGCCTTCCACCAGATTCAAAGCTTCTCTACAATGGGGGTAATTGACAAATTCCCGCAGGTTTCCCTTGGGGCTAACATCTGTACTTCCTGTAACAACAAAAATGGAAAATATGTGTATGTGTATATATGTGTGTGTGTGTGTGTTAGGGGTGT
>NC_050512.1:8200717-8220867 GCF_002922805.2 Oryzias melastigma | reverse complement strand
ATGCTTGATTTAAACTACAGACAAAAACCATGACAAATTTAGGTGTCAACTGTGGGGTTATAAGATCCAGCCCAAAGGTGTTTGACCTGGATACAGTCTATAACTGGGTCCTTAAGAAGGGTGGCTCTAGCAGTTTGTGATACAAGACCTGGTAAATACCAGAGACTGTTGTTTATGTAGCCAACAGAAACTCCAACTTGGATGTAGTGTGATACCACAAGACATACCCCTTGCTACTGATTCAAAGCCAAAGGAAGGACAGGTATGTTTTTCAGAACATAGAAATACCCTCTCTGCTTTGTGCTGATGTGCTCGGCATGGAGAAGCCAATGATAAAAATCAGCAACTCCAAGTTTGTAGCCATGGTTCCCAACCAGAACGAGATTGCCTTCCCTCTTCTGCTTAGAATGAATCACTCTAAAGGGGTCAAAGTTTGATTGCTTTAGCATTCTGTTTCCAAATGACAGGCACATTAAATATGAGATTAACTTATAAAATAGTGTTTGCAGTCATGAGTTTCATTCAGACATTAATAACGTTATGCCTACTTTCATCTGTGCAACATTAATCATCTCCGCCCTTCTCTCACTGTCAATGCAGCTTCTATCTTGGTTAACAGGTTGGTCACTTCTCTCCTTGACTGCTGTAATTCAGTCCTTTCCGATCTCCCAAACAAAACTCTCAACAAGCTAAAGCTGGTCCAGAATTTAGCTGCCCGTATTGTCTTTGAAACTCCAATATGTGATTTTATCCACCCTGTCTGCAGCAACTGCACTGACTCTCAATTAAATTCAGAATTCGGTTAATAGTACTTTGTCTGACATCTAATGACACCATGGGGAGCCGAGCCTTCATCTGGTTATTCCCCCCGACTCTCTTCTACCCGACCTTTGCAATGTCAACTCCTTACCCATGTTCAAATCCAGACTCAAAACTTGCTTGTTTATATCGGTTTTCTCACTTTGACTTTTTATCTATTCTTTAGTTGTCTTTCTTTTACTTTATTGTGCTCTTCTTCTTCTTTTCCTTTCGGCTTTTCCCTTCAGGGGTCGCCACAGCGAATCAGTTCCCTCCATCTAAGCCTGTCTTCAGCATCCTCCACTCTAACACCAGCCACCTTCATGTCTTCATTCACTGCATCCATAAACCTCCTCTTTGGTCTTCCTCTAGACCTCTTTCCTGGCAGCTCTAGACTCAGCATCCTTCTACCAATATATTCACTGTCTCTCCTCTGAACATGTCCAAACCATCTCAGTCTGGCCTCTCTGACTTTATCTCCAAAACCTCTAACATGTGCTGTCCCTCTGATGTATTCATTCCTGATCCTATCCATCCTGGTCACTCCCAAAGAGAACCTCAGCATCTTCATCTCTGCTACCTCCAGCTCTGCTTCCTGTCTTTTCTTCAGTCCCACTGTTTCTAGTCCAAACAACATGGCTGGTCTCACCACAGTCTTGTACACCTTTCCTTTCATTTGTGCTGAAACTCTTCTGTCACACATCACACCTGACACTTTTCTCCACCCATTCCAACCTGCTTGCACTCTCCTCTTCACTTCTTTTCCACACTCTCCATTACTCTGTACTGTTGACCCTAAATACTTAAACTCCTCCACCTTCTTTATCTCTTCTCCCTGTAACCTCACTCTTCCACTCTGGTTCCTCTCATTCACACACATGTACTCTGTCTTACTGCGGCTAACCTTCATTCCTCTCCTTTCCAGGGCAAAACTCCACCTCTCTAACTCCACCTCCACCTGTTCCCTGCTCTCACTACAAATCACAATATCATCAGGCAGTGCTCTTCTTATGTATAATTTCTCTGTTTATTTTGATATGCAATGCCCTTCAGTGACAAGAAAGGTGTTTAAAATAAAATGTTATTTTGTACGGTCTGAGTATGCAGGCGAGCGCCTGGCTTGAGGTAGTTGGGCTTGTCTCCATGCAAGGTTTGCGCTCTAAAACTCTATCTATTTAAAAAGGTCCTTCCATCTATCTACCACTTGACAAATGGCAGGCTGGTGAGTCCTTACTTAACACCTTCCAGCTTTGCCGTATGTGTTAAAGGCCTCGTGCAGTGGCTATAAAATGTTTTTAATTTAGAAAGTTAATGGAACTTGGAAAACGAATCCGATAAAAATATTACGGGATATATACGGAAGACCCAGGACACGCTGGAGAGACTATGTTTCTCGGCTGACCTGGGAACGCCTGGGGGTCCCCCCAGAGGAGCTGGAGGAAGTGGCCGGGGAGAGGGAAGTCTGGGCATCTTTGCTTGGACTGCTGCCCCCGCGACCCGGTCCCGGATGAGCAGAAGAAGATGGATGGATGGATGGATAAAAATATTCACTTAAAATGATCCAGCGCAATTTTATTGATCATTTTATGGTCGTGCACAGCTTCAAATTTGGGCGATAGGTGGTGACGGGAAGGGCTGCGCGTGACGTCACTTCAGGGATCCCAGACTGTAAACAACAATGGCGGACAGTTTGGGAAGCAACGTAGACCACGATTTAGCAGATATTTCTTTGGATGAAGGTGATGACCCTTCATCAAACACGGAAATTTTAACGACACAGGTTTCGGAGGGTGTACAGCCCTACCAGTTTGAACCGGAGGTTTCCTCAAACTTGACTATTTAGAGGAAGTAAAAGTGTAACAAGGTTTCCGTAGGTGAACCTGCGGAAGGATCATTACCAGAGAAGGAAAGGCGCCGCCACTGCCGCGGAGCGTCCTTTGTCGTCCTCCTCCAGGGCCGAGGCAGACGGCGAAAATCTGAGCGACCGCGCTATCTTTGAACGCTTGAAGAGAGTGCACGGGGCCGCGGGTGACAAAATAATTATACAGGGTTCATTTGTAACATAAATACTAATGTTTTATTGCAGTTTAAGAAAAATCACAATTTTGACCGCACAAGGCCTTTAAGAGTTCACCCTTATGAGCAAGAGGAGCACAACTCCTCTACAGAACTCTCATTGAGATTTTAGCTTATGGGCCAAAAAGCAATAGAGCATGTAGCCTTCTGGGTGCTCTGCCACCATCATTACAATTGATTTTTACACCTGGAGTGCTTGTTTTAAAGAACAGCACTTGGGACCTGAATCCAAGGGATGTTCTGTTATTGGATTTTTCTCTTGGCCAGTTTGTTCATAACAAACAATGTGTTTGAGCAGAGGGATGTTCATTAGTTTTATGATTTTCTAGAAAAAGTAAATGGTACATTCATTGATGGTAGTAGTCATGTCATCTGAACTTGAACAATCTGTTAAAAAGAGGGAAAAAAGAGCTGTAAACTTGTTATCACATGGTAGTGAGTTGAAGTAATTGGCTGAAAAGGAGTCAAATAAACTTATCAAAGAGACTTTTGAGTTTTGTTTTGTGATAAAGTGTTGTGAATGCCGGACCAAACCACCCTTTTGTTTAGGAGGATGGTATTATGGCCCAACCATAACCTATGTATAAGAGAACTTCAATCATTATAACTGCGCTGAAAGCTGCCTTGTTGATGTCAGAGAGGAAACAACTGCAGAAGAATACCAACCTTCTTTGATTGAATCCTGCACTCGCATGGTATAGGTGTCTATAGACTGTTTGTAGTCAACTTTTTTCACCAGAACTTTGTATGCTGTAAGGAGACAGAGGCAGCTGTCAATTTTAGATAGGGATAGGTGCATAGGGAAAATGTACACTCAAACATTTCTAAATGTTGTGCAGCTCTTACCGTACTCAATTTTACTGGTCTCTGTGCTCTCACAGATTTTAGTTGTTCGCTCATCATTGTTGATTTGACCCTTCCTCTGCATGCTGCAGTTCTCTAAAAACAAGTAAACCGCATGAACACACTGTGTGAAAAAGAAGCTAATGTCAATGTAAATTTTAATGCAACTAAAACAGTTGACTTGTCTAGATGAATGTCTTGTGCAACCACCTGGTGGTTTTGAAACTGTATTAGTTCTAAGTTTTGTTCATACAACTTTCTGACTCTTCTGGCTGATGGCGGCAACCTGTCAACTTCCAATGTCTCTTAATAAACCTGTCTGGTGGGTGCACTCCCTGGGTCCACCTGCTGAATCTATAACATGTCCCATTTTGTTTTGGGACTTTTTCTTGATGAGCAGATTATTATTTGTTCTATACATGTGTTTTCAGAGAAGAGCAGAATGCAGATGTATGCTTTTGTTTGATGCTAATTGGCTTGTTTCATTCTTCCCTCAGTCATCAGTGGAAGTCCTTTGGCATACAAATGTAACTTAGTTACCTTCTGCACATTTGCACACGTCACCTCTGCACAACTGCTTCAGCTGTCCTGCCTCCCTTTCTGGATGGTAAAACTTAACACAAGGTGTTTCTGGTAAAAGAAAAATTATATTCTTTGCATTGACTTTTATCTTCACTTTAAACTGTACTTATCTTTACCCTGATGAGTACAGATGCAGCTTGTACTTACGCTCATAATATTCATAGACAGACACTGCTGCTGGCTGAAGAACGCCCACCTCCATGGTCTCCTGGATCCTGAAACTGATCTCCTCTGGTCTGGTGTGAGAAACCTGCAGATGAAATTCAGTTATCAGTTATTTGCTGTAATTTGGGAATATTCTTATCAGCCAATCAGACTGTTAGCTGTGTGGTCATGTGTGCAGGCCTGTCTAATTGTGCAATATTATTATCATGTAGATAATAATAAGGTCATGTAGATTATCACATATTATTATTTACTGTAGATAGATGTGGTGGGAACAGATGAGAACAGAGCTGCAAGTGGGTCTTAGTTCTTTCTTATTGTTTTATATATTTCGATTGTTGAATACAAGTGATAGAGAGATGAAACTATGTGAAGCACTGAAGCCTTTGGTCCAGTTAGTTCATTCCAGTGTAAATATTCTTGAAACTTCATTTGCTCTCGTAGGATATCTATTGGATGCAAAAATATGATTTGGTATGAATTTGAATTGTGTGGTATTTTGCACACAATTTTGGTAAGTTCATATATAAAACTCTCAGCAGTATTTAGAAGTATACAAAACTAGTATAATTATACATTTTTTCAATAATTAATCATAACCTGTTATTAATTATCGCATATCTTCCAATAGTGGCTGGTCTCCAATAGACACCGATCTCCAATAAACACAAGGTCTAGCATGTGCTTGTTCTATTAGATGCTGGCCTCTAAAAGTAGGTCAAGTCCTTTAAGATCCGCCTATCTTCCAAGAGTCAGGGTGATGGGGTGTCTATGGTAATGGTTTATATTGTAAGCTAGTGTAGCAATGGCCAAGAAACGCTTGTTTGATTTAGCTTTTAAACTTTGTATGGTGGCATACGCTAATGACCATTCTGGAGAGAAATTTGCCCGATATTTTTGAGTGGATCCTAAACGCACCAGAGAATATCTCAAGCAGGCAGCTAGAGAAGGATCAACAGCTAGCAAACGATTGTCTATAGGAGGTACAAATAAAGGTTGTGAAAAATTAGAAGAAATTTTGTTAACATAGCTAATTGAGCAAAGATGGAAAGGTGTGCGAGTCTCCAGAAAATGTTAGACTGATAAATCAGTGAAAAGGTTCAGAAATAAACCATTTCTCTGTTACGTTACATGCTTTTTCATGCTGACTGTATTACCTAATCTACTAATTTCAGTAAATCCTTAAAGTAAAGTATTGCTTCGAGAAATATATGAAAATATCATAAAATTAAGGACACCCAAGCAGGCTCCCTCCCCATGCCACAGCAGCTCTGTCTTCCGACAGTCTGCCTTCCAGAAGCTGATGTAGTGAGCGTTATCACTCCAGTCCCATGAGCCTGAGAACAGGCTGTTGACCTGCCCCACCTTCACCCAACTTTGCGTCCCCAAAAGGGATACTGCAGTTGAAATAAATTGATGGAAATTCAGGATGTGAATGCTTGGATTGATCTGCCGTCTACTCCACCGCCTGATCAGATCTCATATTTTGTCACGTGCCCAAAACTGAGTCTCTGGTTGGTTGATGCGAGCAATGTTCAGATATTTGACCTTGCACTGCTCAAATCACCCTGCTACCAGACCAGAGTGCTGTGGCCGACGCTCAAACCACGCCGCAGGACCTCAGATTGCGTCTATAGCATTGACATATGAGTGAATGTGAATCGCATTAGATATCAACCAGGAGACAAAAAGAACGTAAAAAAATGGCTCCCATCATTTGAGAGTTGACTCTTTAGATTACCTAGCAGGCAGCAAATCTTAGAAAAGAAGCTTTCAAGCATCACTATACAGCACTAATATATAGACCTGTGTGTTTGGGTTGTCCCATTTACAACACTACAAAATTGCTTTGACATCTGCATGAAAAATCTAAATTGATCCATTTATAAAGTGCTCTGGGATATAAGGCAGATTGTCTTTTTTTTTTTTAGATAAATCCAAGAGCTTCTTACAAAGTTACTCTGCCCTTTCTCAACTAAATTACTGATAGCATATTTCCTTTCCACAGACAGCTGTGCTTTATGCCAGTGATTCTCAACCATGTGGCAGCGGCCCAATCTTGGTCCGCGAGCGCCTCCTAGTGGGCTGCGAAAAAAAAATCTGTTCTGAACCCGAGGGCCGCGAGTACCACGGGACCTGAATGCAGCCTACTACCACTTGGTGGGAGTTGTTTTTTATTCTATTTTATAAGGCCTTTTTAATCCCAGTTTGGCTGCTGTTATAAGTTGGATGTCTTAGTTTCAAACCGATCAAGCTGCTGTAGCGGGGGGAGGGGGACGGGTTTGGGACAACAGTGTTGGTGGGAGGTTGTGAGCACCATTAATTGCTGACAGACCACGTCTCGCGCTGCTGCAGTTTCCCGGGCAAACGCTAGGGGATCCTATTGATGGTAAGACGTACTAATGTTCTCTCTGTGAACCCTCTGGAACCGCCGGACACCCTCATGCATCTGTGAGATTAACCTGATAAAACTCTGTCTAAAATGAACTTTAGGTTTTTTATGCTCTGTCATTTATATTTTATTAAATTAAAGGGATAATATGCCCCATATTTGTAGTTTTTGGAAAAAATCAATCTTTTAATGTAATTTAAAAAGTGAACACGAAATTTGATCTGACGGCCGCAAGGCAGAGCAGAGCGCCCGTGGTGGAGGGGCATAGCGAATCGGAGCTGTGTGCTATCACAAATCCCAGATGGAGGAAACAGATTATTATTTTATTTTGGGATGGAGTCCGACACGATTTTACAACAACAACTACCGCCGTTGTCAAAAAAATCACGGAAACTTTGCGTTCCTCGTGTTGTCGGGTGGAGCTGTCCACTAATGGAAACCCCACAAGGATGAAACCAATCATTGTTTTATTTTGGTATGGGGTCCAAAATGAGTTTACTACAACAACTACCATTAACATAGAATCGCAGAAACACTGCATTTCTCCGCGAAAGTCCCGACTACCGCTGTTTTGAGAGGCGAGCAACAGAGGCGACAGACACCCCCCCATCTGTGTGCAGACCTGAAATCCAGCTGGATCAAACTTGTCATCAGGGGTGAAAGTAAGGCAGGAGAGATCAGCTGAGCAGCCGGTTTTTACCGTATCACACATGACAAAAGCTGCAGTCACTCTTATGGAAGAAAATACAAAAAAATGACAATTGACTCTCAAATTAAGAACAGGCAGTGCTTTAATTGGAGGTTTACAGTGTTTTAGTGGCGCATCAACCAGCTGTGTTGTTTAACCTGGTAAATAACTGCAATCAAAACTCAGTCACTGTCTCCTTGCTCCTTGAGTCAAACAAGCTTCTTATTGTTAGTCCACAATTGTGTAAACCAAGAATTAAGAACTCAAAAGCCTTACAAAATATCTGGAAGGTTCAGAACATGCAGACATTAATGAGAAGGAGCCTGGAGTCAAACCTTATCCAGGTAGATGATGAGGGAGCCTTTTTCTGAAAGAGCTGTATCCATTTCAAACTTGCTAATGATGCGGGCATGCCCTTTAGACAGCTGTAGACAAAAGTACAAGTCATCATTGGTTTAGAGCACTTGTTTAATCTCATCCTGAACTGATTTACACTCTTACAGCATTTAGGTCATCCAGGTTGGGAGTGAAGCCTGTCAGCAAACCGATGTCTAAGATGGACATGGTGGCATCACGTTCGCTGTCCTTGTATCTGTATATGAGAGCACTGTGAAGAAACTGAAGAGAATCAGAGCAGAGAAAAATAATGGGACTGGTATACTTACAAAACCTCCATATGAAGCTTGTAGACCTTTGTATCTCCAATATTCTTATCTGTAGGAAAAACGTCACATTATAAAAACTAAAACAGTAAAACTCTAGAAACAAAGTTACCTGGAAGCAGCTTCACTGATACGTTAAATTTCTGGCAGTCACTTTCCTTTTCTTGAGGAAGAGCATAGTACAAGGACACCATCTGTACAAGCAAGATAAATGAACATAGTAACCAAAGCAAGTAATATACATGTGTGAACTCTTTGTGCCTGGTAGGAGACAAAATGGAGAAGACCCCATTTTGAGTTCAGCACTGCGGTTTTAAAAAAGAAGCCCGATTAAAATAGATGTCATTCTTACCATCTCGAAATCCTGTGTTTCAAACAGATTGCAATACATGAGATCAACTTTTGAAGTTTATACTTTGGACAATAATGTCCTCCCCTTCTCTCCAAGCAAGTACACCTTCTTCATGATATTGTTTTCTGCTATTCTCTGAATGAAGCTAAACATGTAATTTCATAACATTCTTGAAATATATGTTGATACTAAAAACATGCTTTTATTTTTGTGCAAAGTTTGTTTTTCTCATTTGAAGTTGATGCTATTTATAATTATATTTTTCTTGTTTCGTTTTTGTAGTTTGTAATTCTCAAGGATAATGTTATAGGTTCAAGTTAAGGTGCAGTATAACAAAAAAATAGCAGTGTAGCATGTGTAGCAGAGAAATATTGTTACTTTATTATTGTTAGTTATTCTTGTTGATGGTTTTGCATTTACATTTTCCACTGTATTGCTGTGATTGAAGTTATTTTGTTTATTTAAACAAAATACAAATAATTAAAAGAAGTCGATATTTAAAACCTTTATGTTCAGTTTATGTGAAATTATTGTTTACCAATTTGCCTAAAATACTCAAAAAACTTGATCAATAAATACAGTTCCTAAAAGCACACGTTATGCGTAAAAAATATTACTCTGTTGTTGAAAGGACTTTAAAAGACTTCAAACATTTAACAGTTGAAGTCAGACTGGACTTGAGATATGTTGGTGTTCACTTGGCTCTCAACTTGTAACTTGACTGTTTTGACTTGGGAATTCAGCTCAAACTTGAGGACAAAAAATTGGTCCTGTCTTTGCAAGCCAGTCCTGTTTTTAGGATTACTGTTTGCACACCTCATTGTTATGTGGGTCTTCCAGGCCATATTTCACATTTAAATCACAAATCTGGAACTTTCTCAGAAACAGATTCAGTCCTTACTTTGACAACAGCTTCTCCTGATCCGGTGGCCTTCACTTTTACATCTTTGTTTATATCTTTGATCTGCAGACACAGTATCAGTCACAAACAAACAAAGAAAAAAATGAACAAATATTGGAATTTATTTGTATCAGCAGCAGGATCTCACTCTAGAGGTTCTTGTAGCGTAGCTGTTGTCACGGTTGAATTCATATTTATCAGGTTTTGATTTGCCTGGCAACAAGATATCCACTTTCAGATCATACTCTGGTTCTGGGGCGTTGGTCCAGTACTCTGCTATAGCCTGGTATACAATTATTGTAGCCTTAAAGAAAAAGATTAAAACAGATTTAGAGGTCCACAAGGGTTTTTAATGTTTGTGACAAAAAGTACAATGAACCAAACTATTATTACCTGGGTGGATCCAAAGCCCCCACCAACAGTCTGCTGCTGGTTGAACCATCTCACAACAGGTCTGGCATCTTCAAAAGACTTGAAGGCAAAAGAGAGGACACAAGCAATTGTTGACACACACTGGGTAATATTTAAAGTCTTGTTCTATTTTAGCAGTCATTCAATCTGTGATCATTCTCAGCTGATTCATCTCAAAACTTAATCTCTCCCGTTATTTAGTTGTGTCCTAAAGCTCTATTCCAGGGCCCCTCCATCATTTGGTGACATCTTCCAAAGAATGATCATACATTTTCACTGACAATGAGCTCTATCTTTTCTGTAAACCACCCAAGCACCTTTTATTTATTCAAGAATGTGTTATTAATTCTCTTTCGTTTTCTCAACATATTATTGCTCTTTTTTTTTTTTTTTTTTTAGATGTGCGGATCAGAACTCGCTAAAAGTATGAGAACATTCTTTTGAGGGAGGATTTTATTCTGTACAAATTCAATGTATTAGGTAATTCTTTTTTTCAGTGTTCTGTCCCTGCTTAGTGACTGCCCTGCCTTCATTATAATCATATATATATATATATATATATATATATATATATATACACCTGTTCAACTTCTTTTTTGCCCCATCTCACCAAAACTTCTCTGCCACGAAGTTGTAAGCCTCTTGGCAGCTCTCTAGACTATTTACCCTCTGAAGGACTTTGACTCATTTCCTTTCTATGAATGCCCTGCAGAAAAGTGAGTATCTAAGCCATATCATTCTTTTGTTCACTTTGCTCCTCCTAACTCCACTCTCCCTCTCAAAGATCCAATCAGTTATTTCCCTTTAGTGTGGAGATTTCTCACCTGCTTTTTCCTGTTCTAGTATCACTACTTTCTAAGTAAACCTGGTCTATTTTATTTGAAAATAAAGTTCAGGCTTAAATAAAAAAAAGGTTAATACAAATATAAACCCCATGTGTATAAAGCTACATAACCCTCTATTGCAGGGGTCTCAAACTCAATTTAACCGGGGGCCACTGGAGGCAGTCTGGGTGAGGCTGGGCCGCATCAGAATATCTTCATTTTTAACACAAAATATATAATTTAATTAATTAATTTAAAAAAATTTATTTAAAAAATCAATTATAAAAGAATAAATAAAATATTAATGATGACCATACAGCAGATACAGACGACTGACGAAACCACATATTGACTGATTGACTGACTAGAGCAGTGTTTCTCAAATGGTGGGGCGCACCCCCCTGGGGGGAATGTGAATAAAAACGTGTTTACATTAGTTACGGATTTTGGGCATAATTCTATATAGTAGTTGATAATAAATTAAATATGGCAAAAACAACCTAAAAATCCATTTGGTAGCAGAAAGAGTCTGCTCTCTTTGGTTCACTGTTTACAGAACTGAATCTCTGAGAAAAGACAGAATTCATCACTACTGTGGAGGAAAACAAGGAAAGACTTCTTTTAACTTTGTCTGAAAGTTTTGGAAGTATTCCAAAAAATTAAAAAGAAAATAACATTATTTAAACCAATTATTTAGAAGTTGTTTTAAATTAGTCTTTAATGATAATATAAGTACAATATTTTGAGTAGGTATATGTTTAACTTTAGCAAATTAACTTATGACACTGATTATATTTGCAGCAGAAAGTTGTATGGGGGGGCGTGAAAGAATAAGTTCTTCATGGGGGGTGTAAGAAAAAATACCTGAAAACCACTGGAGTAGAGAAAACTATTTTTATTCAGTTTCAAATGTCTGTATTAACAGCGCCTCCTCCATTTCTGAGCTGAGAGCAGCGCGCTCACTGAGATTCTGCTCGTGCACATGCATCACCCACTCAGGGGGAAGTAGTCAGTCTCCTACGCGAGGAAAAGCGCTGGCAGGGGTCTGATTTGTCCGTGCAGAATGTTTAATGCGTGCATGGAGAAGTCTTATTTCTGCGTGCAGTTTTTACATATATAAAATGCCATACGTGTCTCCCATTCATTCTAAGAGAGACATCCACAGATGGAGCTGCTAGCTCCTCCCCACGCATCAGAAACACGCTTTTTGACAAGCAGCAGAGGTATGCGAATCACATTCAGTGTTTAAGCACTTCCAGCGCCTTCATGGCTCCTCCTCCACCCAGCTGACTGAAGGAATGAATGAATGAGTGAGAGAGGCACTGGACAGCCCGCTGATATCCCGCCCTCCAGAGCCATATACCTCACTGTGATTGGTTCGTTCAGCTCTGCACACAACATTCATATCAATCTTGCGGGCCTCACTAACAGTAATCTTTCATATGAAGACGGGGGCCGCAAATTATCATCCCGCAGGCCGCAGATGGTCCACGGGCTGCAAGTTTAAGATCCCTGCTCTAGTGTAACTGTAAAATCTGTCAAACACAAGAGGCCATTAGCTCTTTTTTTTTCTTGGCTGTTGAACACTTCAAGTTAAAAAATAAAAAAAAAAGTTCCTCTTCATAATTACTTCTTGATTCAAAGCTTTGTTAAAAATGCAGCATGTCTTGTTTTGACTAAAAATGTGAACCAGCACAAACAAGATTCTTATTCTGGATGAAGGATGAGCTCACCTTGGTCTTGACCAAAGCCAGTAGAGCATAAGCTGTGGCTTCAAGGGTTAAGATGGGACTTCCAGGAACAGGCCAGTGGGACAACTCTGGTAGATGAGAGCAAAACCATCATCATGACACATCTCAAACAGAAAGCAAATATCTAACTGGAAAAAAAAGAAAACTTGACCAAAGTTACAAATCCTAGAATCAACAGCATGGAGTGATGTTTGTTGGGTGATGTTTGTGTCAACACCTGAAGAAGCAAACTTGTAGAGAATCTCGCGGTTTAGTTTTCCCTCATTAGCCAGAGCATATGATGCCATGGCAACAGCGTAAGGATTTGTAAGGCTGGGGAGTCGTTGCTCCAGGTAAGCAACTGCATTGTTAATGCTGCCTGGTAGACTCTACACAAGAGGGGGAGAAACAAATGATCAAAAAGAGTAAAGCCCCAATGATTAAAAGCTGACGTTCAATAGAGTGTTGGGAAGATTTGGGAGGATTGCTATTTTAGAATATCGTTTTATTATTATTGAAGGAGTTCTAGCAATGTACGTGTATTATCTGCAGACATACCTGAGAGTTTCACACAAATCCTTCAGGACATACTATGAAAAATGTCGATCGAGAATGACACGTGGATAGATTAGACTTTTTTAATCGCCTAATATTGAAATTTGTTTTAGTTCAACTTAAAAAAGATCAGACAACAGAAATGCACATGAAGAGCTCAAGGTTGACTTTAGGATCAGACCCTAGTGCCTCATTTCCCCTGAGTGGTCCAGACTGGACTTTTGAGCCATGGACCATGGTCGGGCTGAAAGCTGCTCTTCCTCCGGGGTTCTCCTCCCTGTTCGGACCTTCAAAGCCTCCAAAGAATCAGTCTCAGTTCTTAGAGGAACTTTTTGTCTTATTACTTTTCCTTCCACTGCCAATTGGCAACAGCCATTGGCATGCTAATGCGCTTCCTTATTTTCTTTCTCTGCTGCTTCCCTAATGCACTCTTTCCCCCGCCCTCTCCTGCACCATGTCGAGCAAAGACACACAGCTTGCAATCTTCTTCCAAAGAATAATAAATTCTTTACACACAGTATTCTCCCTCCTTTGCAGGGGTTGGGGACTGGAGACACACTGAATTCACAAATACAGAGACACACACACACACACACACCAGTTTCCGTTTGTGTATCACCCGGCCTCCGCAGCCAAAGAATGTCCGTTACTGATCCATACTCAGCAAAAAAAAAAATTATGATCATGCTTTGTAAAACAATTATTAGAGAACATTGGGTAACGTTTTATAATAAGATTCCTTAACAAGCTTTCTTAACACGTTAATAAGCATTATTAATGTTCTTTATTACCATTGTATACGTGGAACAAATTGTTAGTAAGTGTTAACAAGCTTAATAAGAATCATTAACAAAATTTGTTAACAGATTAGTAAGGCTTATTAATGTGTACGGTTCTTGTAAGATCATTATAGATGTCTCACACCAACTCTTGTGTTAATAAGCTTGGTAAGAACCCTTAATAAACTTTGTTAACAGATTAGCAAGAATTAATAATGTGTTAAATGCTAGTAAAATATTTATTAGCATTATATGTGTCTTGCAAATACCTGTGTTAATGAGAATATTGACTACTCAGTCAGACCATTGTCTACAAAGACCATAATAGTAAACTGGTAGTATAAGCTTAATAAATGTGTTAATAAACTTTGTTAACCATTTATTGAATGTTTTGCAGCACCTTATCTAAAGTGTGATCAAAAACTATATTAGTAAACTGGCAGTAAGCTTAATAATGTATTAATAAACTTTGTTAACTTTAAGCTTGTTAACACTTATTAACAATTTGTTCCACGTATACAATGGTAATAAATGTAACAATACGCATCATATTAACACATTATTAATGCTTGTAAATGTGTTAACTTAGGAATTTAACAAGCCTTATTCGGCTTATTACACCAATAAATGTCTTACTAACACCTTCTAAGAACATTAATAACGCTTGTTAATGTGTTAAGAAAGCTTGTTATGGAATCTTATTATAAAGTGTTACCGAACATTGGAATATTGATCAACATAAAGAGTTTTTTTTTCTTTTTTAATCCAGAACAATAGACTGTTCTGCAGTGATGTAGCGTCTTTTTCGCTGTAGTCTCACTGTTCTGACTCACAGATGAGTCATAGGTCTACACCCTGCATGCGCTTTGAGGGTCCAGCCCTCAATGGAAACGCTCACTTGAAATGGTGGGACCATTCTAAACTGGCCAAGAGTTGACTGGTCTAGAGCCAGTCGTAACAGTGTAGAGTATAAAAAAACAGTTTTTATCTCAGTATGCCATTTGATTTGAAATGGGTTATTTGTTGAATTGCAAAAATCTCTTGAGTTTCCCAGAAACATTACTGAAGTATGGAATACTTCAACAGTATTTTTGTTTTTCTTCTAAGAGCCTTCCTCTGCATTCTTGCTGGTGTGAGATGTTGTCTCGTTGAAAGCCCATTTAGGATATCCAACTTGAGATGGTACTTTCCTTTTTTCTTAGCTTCTGTAGTGGTGGGGTTTGTTTTGTTGGTTGAAATTTTCATTACAGTTTGTGTTGGAGTATGTGGTGGGAATCAAACAAAAGGTATTTATCTGCATGTGTGGGCTTCCTGTAGATTCCTATTTCCAGGTTGCCTTCTTTGCCTCTGATGTCTGTATTGTCCAGCTGGTTGTTGTTGGTTTGCTCTAGTAAATTTAGTGTTGAATTTAAGTGTTTTGCTGAAGCTTAGTTTTAACCTTCACCCAGGTGTCATCCATATTATGATGGCTCTGAAAACCTGCAGGTATCCCAAATGGGCTTTCAACAAGCCAACATCTCATACCAGGATGAATGCAGAGGAAGCCTCTCAGGACAAAATCAAAAACATTCTCATTTCATGCTTCACCGATGTCTCAGAGAAAATCAAGACAATTTTTGCTAAACACCAAATACAAACTCCTTTCAAACCAAACAAGACACAGACGAAAAATGGTTCTTTGTGGTTCCAAAGACCCTACACCAAAAAGAAAAAAGAAAAACATTGTTGTTGCAGTGCAGTGAAGAAGAGGTGTAGATTGGAGAAACATACAGTCTATATACAAGAAGATGTACGAGCACTTAATTAGCAACACTTCTCGACCAGTTCCTGCTGGATAGTCATTCAAAAACCAAGTTGTTCAGATTCTTTACAGAGAAGATACATGGTTTGAAAGATGGCCAAGAGAAGCAATGCCAATGACATGTCAACAACCCCTCCATCAACAGAAACAAATGCTTCAAACACCACTACTATTATATCCTGCCCTTTCACTAGTTCCAAAGAAGACCTTAAATCCAGCACAACCACATCCAATGACCATGTGATGGGTAGGGGATTACAAGAGGAGAGATAAATACTCTGGTTTCTCATCTTTGATTCCTTTTGATGGGTCATTTAAATGCAAAGATATGGGTGTCCCACCTGAAGGAAACATGTATGAACTGAATCCTGCATCACTCTGACTGATAAAGTCACTTGGATGAGCAGCAAAATGTTTCAAAGGAAAAAATTGTTTAGACTAATTTCTATAACTCGACCTTAAGGCTTCACCACCTGGATAAATGAGAACCTTCACCGACAGCCTAACTGTACTTGATCCGGGTAGATGATGCAATATTGTTATCATGCAAACACTTTTGGGGAAAAAATGCTAAGAAAGAATGCAAAAAAAGTAGATTTAAGATGAGAAACTCACGTTAACGGCTGTTGAGCAGAGTGTGCGTGACTCCTGCATGGCAATGAGGCAGAACGCTGTCATGGAGGCATCAGAGTTGGAGCCAAAAACATCACCCTTGAGTGCACACAAATATACGCAGTGGTTTAACTTTGTCTAAGTAGGAAACTTGGTCATGAACAATTGAAGATCAGCGGTTTCACTTACAGTCATCGATACCGCATAGACCTCTCCAACTTCTGTGAACAAGCCATCGGGCTGCTGAGCTTTGAGGATCAGGAACTTCACAGCATCACAAATATGCTCCTTTTTGATGGCTACCAGGTTGTTGGCCATGGAAAACACTTTGACAACATAAGCTGTTAACCTTGTGGAACAAAGACAATGCTGTGGTTCAGTTTCACAGATTACATACATCGTGTCAAACACAAACTCTCTACCTTATTCCAAAAAATGAATTTCAAAAGCCTCGAGGCTTTAGGCTTGCTAATGAACAATCAACAAAGTGAACTTTGTAGTAGATTCAGATAAAGAAATAGTCTCAAAGGGTGACTGTGATGCAGAGTAAGAGCAGGCAACCTCTGACTGGAGGAATCGCAGGGTCTCCTCCAGCCTTGTCCATCCATGTGTCAAAGTATCCTTGTGCAAGATACTTAACGCTAATTTGCTCCAGCTTGATGTAGGCACTAATGTGAAGCTATGCTCACACTGCCCTCAGCAACGTGCATTCAATCAGTTTAATGTAATTTCTATAGCCCATATTTTAGCCCATCCAAGCGGCCAGTTTCAACAAAAAGTCGATGTAAACACGCATAGGTGTGCGTTTCAGGCTTTTCCATTAAAAACTCTCACATTCATGCATAGCTACAAACATCTGCCATTGAAAGGTTGTTGAACAGTAAAAGCAGGTTGAACTTTGACCAATCAGGGACTCTGGTTTGGTAGTTATGTATGGATAGTGTTCCTTCTAATTTTTTTATTTATAATGCATTTATTTATAACTAACATTGGTTTCAACTGTTTGGACTTCCAGGCCTCATTTATTCTGATCAGGGGGGGAATTTTGAAAGCAATTTGGTTCACCAGCTTTCCAAACTGTACAAGATTGACAAAAGTCGCACAACCTCTTATCATCCACAAGCCAATGGCCAATGTCAGAGTTTCAACTGTACACTACATGACCTTATGCTAACATTGCCACCTGAGTAGAACGCAGATGGACTCACGCCACCTTTCCCAAGTTACAATAGCCTACAATACAACTGTCCATCAATCAACTGGTATGACTGCATATTTTCCGATGCTTAGCAGGGAACCAAGGTTACGAGTAGACTTTTTGTTGGAACGAGAAACAGAGTGTGATCCACCTCTAGATGAGTGACCTGAAGAACACCAAATCCCTTTCGCAAAGCGGGGTAAGCTGAACTCAGATGTGGCAACTGACTGTGAACCTAACAGAGTCAGGAGCAGGTTTCCTTCAGGAAACTTAGAGTTCCCTTTGGTCTCTGCCCCTTCTTAAAGTGAAGGGTGTTAAAATAGGACTTCCTCATTTACATTTTGAGAACACATTAGCAACTGCACATTTCCACCACGCTAAAACCAAAATAGAATGTCCATTCATAGAGGATCCTGTAGATGATGAGGCTAGATTAATCTAGAGGGAATGTTATTTATGTCCGGAGAAGAGTTTGAGGACATGAGTTGATTGTCTGCCGTTTCCCAATTCGTTTTTATTTGAGCAACACTCGATATTATTAACAGAGTTTTTTTTTCCTCTTTATAAACCCTTAACAATGGGACTCTTTAAACCTTAAACACCGGTGACACTTTTCAAAACATCTACCTTTTCAAACATCAAAACGCTTCCTTAAGTAACAAGTGACAAAATGACATTTCTGACATTATTTAGTACTTATCCTTAATTGAAATGATTCAAAGGTAGATGCATGCATTAATTCTGGTAGCTCTTTTCTCCCACGCCAACTCTCTCTGTTTTACAGCTGCAGCTGTGTTGCTTTATTTGCGAAAAATGTGCTTGTAGTTGGCATATGCTTTTAGGAGCACATCACTTCTGTCGCAGGAAGTATGAAGTCCTAATAGTGTTTGTTCCCGTTGCCATGGTGAATCATAATGTCTTTGCTCCATTGATCAGGGTTGTTTATGGTTGTGACGCTCACACCTAATTCTAAGTCAAACAACTCAGAGTTGATCGAATTCATTCTTTTCAGCTGTTCTGAAACAGTTAACTCTGAGTTTGTGAACTCTGTTAGTCAACTCTGAGAGCAGGTTTGTACTCTGAATTTGTTAAACCGTCTTCTTGAAACTGGCTCCTGCTGTACTGTCTGGAATCATCTTATTATCTTGGCGCAACATTTGTATGTATGTTTACCGAATTAGACTTGTTCATTTTCTTTTAACGTACTAAAATTGGTTTTGGATGGTCTTAAAAGAGGTCCTAAAAAGTCTCAAATTTAGCTTGTATTTATCTTTAGACACACCCTGCCTAAGTATCAAGGGGATCTCTTAAGTTTATAGACGGACTTGCTTATTTAAGTAACAGTACTAAGAAAGATTAAAACACTGAGTAAAGCAATTGAGAAGGTTGCTAAAGAAAAGAGCTCACAGAGCAGAATGTAGAGGACGCAAAAAGTTCAACACAGACTAGCAACATGGCTAACAGCTTAGTGGGGCTCCAAACAACACTGTTGGTATTTGATGGTTCAGAAGAAAAATATGGACAATGTTGAACGTGTGTCCTTATTTACACAGTCTGAAGCTTAAAGAGACAATTTTTTTATGAACCTGTTACAAAAGAGCAGATAGCTGTTGACCAAAGACAGAATGCCTACTGCTATGCAGAGCTAATAAGGCTAGTAGATGACAAAAGTCTATCACTTATAGGAGCTCAGCCACTATTAGAGAGCGACGTCTAAAGCAACAAGCACCTGTTAGACCTAGCATTAATTCGAGACCAGCCACTATTGGAAGATATACATTAACTCAGAATGAAGATAAATTCAATTCTGTACACTTCAAGAGGAAATTGAGCAGACAAAAATGAGCAAAACAGATTCCACAATGTGAGGAAATCCAACAGAAAAAATAAAAAAATAAAACACAGATCTGTCAGTGGTCAACCAGCCTGTCCCACCTCTGACCACCAAAGGGAGCTCTCACCAGAGTATTGACTGTTACTGCTGCCTTCCTCCCTACATGTCCCATCATGTAGCGCCCTCTGGTGCAGGTCCTCACCAGCTGTCTCTCATCAACTTCATCAACACATCCAATATTTTTTCTTTCTTCGACTTCTGTACTTTGTAAAGCCTTGATTTTGCATTTTAAACAGTTTAAACTCTGTGTCTAATTCGCAGTGTCCCGACCACTGCTTGTTTTTCGCCTGTCTGGCTCACTCCATATACATGATCCTTGCCTGGTTTGATGTCATCGCTTTGCCTTTTCTCTGTCCGTTTATCTCGCCATTGAAACACATTTGCACATGGATCCAAACTCCCCAGCCTCTTCCTCACAACATCCACCACAGAAAAGAAGAGGCTGAAGTAATATGCTACAAATTTGGAAAGAGAGGACACATAATGACAAGATGCCAGAAAAAAGTGTGGTGCAACTTTTGCAAAAGTAACACATAAAGAGACCGTATAGAAAAACAGAGACAAGATAATGTTTGGAAGGTAATGGAGGATGATATGAGTGGAGCACACTACTGAAGAAGACAATGGCACATAAAGCTGTTCATGATATTCAAAGTTTGCATGAAGTTATAGAGTTGCAAAGTGTGTTAAAAGGAATGGAAGTAGGAGGGGATGTGCATGAACCAGTGAACCTAAATAAAGTGTGTACAGAAAGTAAATCACTCAGACTTGAAATAGGGAATCCGATAAAAAGGCTGAAGAATCACTTCATACAGAACTAACTGGTCCAATTAGGGCTGGGCGATATGGCAAAAAAATAAAATCACGATTTTTTAAATTTTATTTCA
>NC_050512.1:8197304-8200664 GCF_002922805.2 Oryzias melastigma | reverse complement strand
TTCTGTTTTCCCTGTCAGTCTCACCATGTTCAGGTTTAATCATCCACAGCTGTCTTCATTTACTTAATTGTCCTCAACCTATATAAGTGTCTGGTTTTCAGTTTCTCAGTGTCAGGTCACCTGTTCTTTTATGTCACGTCACTGGTTTGTGTTCTCCTGGTTTTGTTATGTTTGAGTTTATTAAGTAAATGTTTTAGTTTCTGCCACCATGTCCTGTCTCCTGCGTTTGGGTCCTCCACCACCAATCCCTGACACACTAGTTTAGATGCGTACAGATATGCACAATCTTTAACTGATGTACCATTTTTGTGTATATTTTTAAGGCCAAAGGTAATGCAGTTTATGCAACTGAAAAGTTCATAGCTGATGTAGTACCATACGTGACATAAGATGCATTGGTACTGATAATGTCTCTGAAATGACAAACCAGGATTTTCAGGCAATCTATAACTTAAATCATGATCCGATACGAAAAGTCTGCACCATACTTACCTCATCAGAATGGTACAGCAGAAAGGGGCTGGCATCCCCTCTTGGAAATGAGTAAATGAGTAGGTGTTTACTGGTGGAAAGCAGATTACCAAATAAGTTGTGGAACTATGTAAGGCAAGCTGCAGCTTCTATCAGTAACAGGTGTTACAGCAGACACACGAAGAAAACACCTTGTAAGATGTTAACGGGAAAGCAACCAAATATTGCAAACATGAATAAGTTTGGCTCCACATTTTTGGGTTAAGGCTTATCTCAGACTTATTTCAGTGTCAAGACCAGACACTGACTGGATTCACATGAGGAATGGGGCTGCACCCAACGGAAAAAAACGTCAAAAATGGGAAGTCTGTCTCCAACCCCCTAAAGAGGACAAACAACGAGGATGATGGATTCCAAACACTACCAGACCCACAAAGAATCAATCTTCTGGAAGCTTTCCATGTTTGAATATGTAGCCCTATAGCTGAAGGCCTCATTCCAAACCATATTTATAAATAGCTACCCCCCCGGATACTGTGCAGAATTTAACCATGAGTTTAGTGAACCGCTGTTTGTAATTTGTGTTGATTTTGACTGAATAACCGTGGCTGGTGATTTAACATCCATGTTGAAAACCTTTAGGGCTAAGGGACTAAAGAACTGTATAACAATCTGGACAATTTTGGGTTGACTAAACGTGTAACAGAGCCCACACACAACAGAGGGAATATTCTTGATTTATTGATTTCCAAAGGTCTGAACATCTCTAAGGTTACTGTATGTGATTTAGGTCTGTCTGATCACTGCTATGTTTTATTTCTGCGCAAAATTCCAATAGACACAAATGTTTTTAGGGAGTAGATCAGAAAACAGTATATAACTTAAAATACTAGAGATGTTCAACCAGATTTTCTGTCTATCACCTCCCCTCTCAGGGGATTCATTCAATTAAATGTCAAAAGCTTTATTACCAATATGTCGAATATCATGGATAGTATTGCTCCTAGTAAGGCATAGATGATCTCTTGTAGGAAAAAATCTCCATGGAGAAATTCCATACTTGTAAAGAATGGAAAAAGAGAATGTCGGAAATCTGAACGCAGATGGAGACAGAGTAAACTTCAGGTTGATTATGTCATATTTAAAGAAAAACTTCACTTTTATAATTTAAAACTGAGCAATGCAAGGAAGTCCTATTTTTCTGACATTATTACCAAAAACTCCCATAATGCTCGGGCCTTATTTAATATAGTCGACAGGTTGACAAAACCCCCTGTGAGTGGCACCAGAACTTTACTCCACCAAAGCCTGTAATGACTTTGCCAAATTCTTTAGGATGAAGTAAAAAATATTAGACACAAAATTGCCTCATTAACTGCAAGTCCAGGATATGAACCTCATCTACTAGAAACCAGTATAAACTCCATGGCTCAGTTTCAACCCATAAACAGTAAAGAACTGCAGGACATCCTTTGTCAACTGGACTCCTCCTCCTGCTGTCTGGACATTCTACTCACAAGGTTTTTCAAAAAAGTTTCAAAGATCCTGAAGCCAGTCCTGCTTCAGATTGTGAACTTGTCTTTAACATCTGGTGTTTTCCCAGAACTACTGAAAACAGCTGGAATTTAAACATCTCCTAAAAAAGGACATTTTAGACAAAAGACAAATGAGCAACTATAGACAGATATCAAACCTTTAATTATTAAGTAAGACAATTGAAAAAGATGTTTCCCATCAGTAAAATGAATTCTTAGCAGGAAAAAACTGCTATGATGGCTTCACGTCAGGCTCGAGACAGCACCACAGTGCTGAAACAGGTATGACCAAAGTGACAAATGATAGACATTTGAATACAGACAGTGGAAATATGTCAGTGCTTGTTTTCCTGGACCTCAGTGCTGCGTTTGAAACAGTCAACCCTGCTATACTCCTCAGACGACTGGAAAACTGGGTGGGTCTCACTGGGCCAGTACTAAACTGGTTCAAAACGTACTTAGAAAACAGGAAATATTTTGTATCACTTGGTAACTTCACTTCTGAGCCAACAGAAATTACATGTGGAGTTCCCCAAGGCTCCATCCTGGGACCACTTCTATTTAACATCTACATGCTCCCACTGGCCCAGGTTATAAAGAACAACAACATTAGTTATCATAGCTATGCAGATGACACACAGATATATATTAGACTGACACCAGAAGACCGAGGCCCTGTACAGGCTCTTGGTAAATGCATTGAGGACATTAAAACTGGATGTGTCACAACTTACTTCAATTAAACAAAAACAAAACTGGGGTTATTGTCTTTGGGGCTAAAGAAAAAAGGTTGGAGGTCACTACAGAGCTTCAATCTATTCATCTAAAAACTACCAATCAGACCAGAAACTTGGTTGTAGTCATAGAGACAGACCTAAATTTTGATAAACACATTAAGGCAGTCACTAAATCAGCCTATTATCATCTCAAAAATATCTCAAGGATTAAAGATCTGATGTCTAAGCAGGACCTGGAGAAACTAGTTCATGTGTTTATCTTTAATCAACTTAACTACTGTAACAGTGTTTTTACAGGACAACCAAAAATAAATAAATAAATCAATCAGGAAACAGCAGCTTATTCAGAATATTAGTCCAGTTCTGAGGTCTTTACACTGGTTACCTGTCTCCCAGAGGATAGACTTTAAAGTTATGTTACTGGTTTTTAAAGCTTTGAATGACTTGACATCAAAATACACAACTGACCTTTTCACCCAGTATGTATCAGCCTGACCTTTCCACTCAACTGGATCTGGTCTAGTATCAGTCCCTATAGTCATAACTAAACATAGAAAAACTGCATTCAGCTTCTATGCTCCACAGATCAGAAAACAGACTTAAAGAAGATATGAATA
>NC_050512.1:8197000-8197169 GCF_002922805.2 Oryzias melastigma | reverse complement strand
ACTGCATTCAGCTTCTATGCTCCACAGATCAGAAAACAGACTTAAAGAAGATTTTGGATCAGCGACAACACTGATTGTTTTTCAATTCACATTAAGGACCCACTTGTTCTCGGCTGCATTTGACTAGTATGTATTCAAAAGTTTACATCTGCAATGTCTATACGCTTGT
>NC_050512.1:8174164-8196855 GCF_002922805.2 Oryzias melastigma | reverse complement strand
TTGCCTTCCCTCAAAAACAAGAAAAAAGGAAGGTTGAGTCAAGATGTGATGGAGTTTTTGAGTACAAATATTGCCTTGCTTACCCAGCCTACAACCCAAATGAGTTTTAAGTTAAGAAACACAAGTTGGTAAAGCTCATCAATAAGCCTACAAGTAAAAAAGAAACACAAACTCCAGAATCTTATTTGGAGCGTGTTGATGGAATGTCTCCCAAGGATACAATGATAATCCGAGAGAGGTGGAAGAAGAAGTAGGTTAAAATTTTGACACTGACTGTGAAATTCCTGAAACTTTCCCAGCAGAAACTAAACAATCTTGTGCAGGAAAACCCCATGACAGCTCAAAGAAAAAAATCCAGCTCCAACCAAGAATAAACTGGCTTATCTCTAAGAATGTGTCACTTAATTTAATGAAAATGTTCTAATGTGTGTGGATTTTTTTTTACAGAGCAATTTTTCAATTTCTTAATATCACCCAGGAAGCTCTAGCAACAGCAGAGTCAGTAGTCACTGATAGATAACGAGCATTGAAGATGGGTTGTGCATGGGTCTTCTAACATAACAATGATGCAGGATAACAAGGAGTGCCTCCGTAAGAAACATGTCCAGGTTTTGGAGTGAACTAGCCAGTCTCCAGACCTCAACCCAATCAAAAATCTTTGGAGGTAACTGCAACCCTGTGTTTTTTAGTGATAATTCAGGAACCTGATTGATCTAGAGATGATCTGTGTGGAGGCATCCCAAATGCAGTGTGTACAACCTGGTGAGAAACAGGAAACGACTGATCTGTATTATCACAAACAAAGGCTACTATAACAAATATTAACATTGATGTTGGCAGATGTTCAAATATTTATTTACAGCAGTAGTATACAAATAAATTATTTTTAAGAATCACACAATTTAGTTTCCAGATCTACTTTAGATTATGTCTCATAGTGATTTTGCACCTAAGATGAAAATTTTAGACCTCTCCATGATTTCTAAGTGGGAGAACTTGCAAAATAATAGGGTGTTCAAACACTTATTTATTTGCCTCACTGTAAATGGACATATAATTGGATAGATTCATAAACTGATCAATGGATGGATATTGACGAAGACCTCACCAGGTGCTGCTTGAAGCCCAAGGATAGACGGCAAATGAACCCTCATTTTTTAGATAGGTTAACTCGTTGGTATAGCCTGTAAAGAAAAATAGATTTTGGGGTGGAGAACGACCTATGACTTTCCCTTGCATGCAATTGAAGCTTTTGAACTCGAATCTTACCAGTTTTTATGTGCTGAAGGGCCTCAGCCCGTTTCTGAACTCCAACGGCTTCCCATTTGTTGGTTTTATCCAGATACGTAGTTGCAATGACAGGCAGGGTCATGTGGATCATGTTCTGCTCTCCACAGCCAGAGGGTTGATAAATCAGAGTACCCATAGACTTTCCACTGATGGCATTCTCCACCAGACCAGAAACTTGTTCTCGGCCTGTGTGCAAAAGGGCAACTGAAGTGGATATCATCACCAGGAACCATGCAGAGCTCAGTTTGATGATGAAAACTGACCTGTCACTGAGATCTCAGTGCTTGTAGGTGAGTTTGAAATCAAATTACGTTCAGAAATGTTGCTGTTCAGAACTTCCACTTGTTCACCGTCTACAATAAAACACAGTTTTGCAATTATAAATTGGAGGAGTCCATAGAGATGGTAATTGAAATGTTAAATAAATTACAATAATTTATGGAAAATTCCTGTCTTGGACTCACTTTTTCCTTTATTAGCTGGATCCAAGGTCACGGTTTCTAAAGCTTTAACTAAAACTCCTGGGGGCTGAGGAAGAAAATATTAGACAATAAGCTAATTTTTGGCTCATTATACTGGTTTTTTAAGAGGATTTTCTTTGTATTGGTCAGTTTAGTTATCTTTAAGAAAACTTTAACACGATTGGCGTGGGAGAAGCAGCCATCACCAATGTTAGTCAATGGTCCAGGCGCCCTCTCAGGCGAATTGAAGCCTCGCGGCGCGATATGAGCGATGGGCGCAGCGTGTAGGTTTGCCAGCAGCTGGATTTCAGCAGCGAGGCGTGAACTGGGCCTGAGGTTTGACAGGTAGCTGCATCCCATCTGCCAAATCCGGTACTCATCTTTGGGCACGGGACGTTTTCAGTGACCCGATCAATGGGTAAAATACCAGTCCAATAATGTTTTTTTCCTGTCGGATTATTGCGGTTCTCTGACTACAGCCAGACAGCCTCCCATACCAGCGGGATTCACCCGCTACGCACGCCGGGAGAGAGAGAGCCACTGAGGGGAGCGCGAACCACGAAGCTGGGAGCGGGAACTGGGTACCACGTAATGGGGACCAGGGACCACGAAGCGCAGAGCAGGAACCGGGGACCAGGGACACCAGATCCAATGGCAGGAACAGGGGACTGGAAGGTGTGGAGCTCGCAGCCGGAACTGGGGACCGCGGGGAGCAAAGTATCGAAATTGCCAGGAAACGAATCCAACCGGTGCCCAGCCGTACAGATCAGTGGTTTTTGCTCCTGTGGCAAATCTCAGTCGCTCCATATGCCGGCAGACAGACGCTGCGGGAGTTGCCAGCTCCGGTCTCATCAAAACATTTAAAAGACTGGAAAAAGGACTCCAAATTTTATCCCCCCCACCCACCTATGCACACTCACACTGATGTTTTTGTAGAACTCTTCACAATAAAAAAAACCTTGTTCCTCGACACCCTGTTGGTCTTCCATTCATTTGAAGTGAGATATCCACAGACAGAGCTGGTAGCTACTCACACATGTGGCCGTGGCATCAGGAACACATTATTTGACAAGCGACGAGCAGCGAATGCACTGCGCTGCGAAAGAGGGGTGGGATACGCAAATATGTCAAGCGAATCACGTTCGGTGTGAATGCACCATTAAACATGTTTGTAGGATTTGGTCAATCTCATGCAATAGTTTTGTTTATCCCACTTAGATAAAATGTGAATCACAGTCGTGCTATTTCTGTTCAGTCAGATCAGTGTCCAGGCTAAGACTTTAGACCTGTCGATAGAAATAAATTCTGAATGTGAAAAATCAACAGATTGACTTACAACCACTCGCAGGTTTTTCTCCACTCCATCACTCATGAATGAATCTTTGACGGCAGCTTTGACCTTGATTTTAAGAGTCCCCTCCTTCATGGGAATAATGATGAAGGGAACAGATCTTGTTGTCATGGCCCCAACGTTTACCTCCTGTCGATATTTCCCACGTTTAAAAGCTTCACTGCACACGTCCTTTTCCTCGGCTAGATCTATACGAACCTTAATAGACAAAATGGTGGAAGACATTCAGACTCATTCAACAAATAAAGACAAATGGTAGAATGAGGGGACTTTTGTAGTCTTGTGCCAGCATTCAGAACCATCGTTTACTCTTCAGATCGCAGCAAGCAGCTCAAAGCCTACGATTTCAGTATCAAAAGGAAACAATGAGAAATATTCAACTGTAGCATAGATTGATCAAGTATTTTATTTTGTTAATGTCTAAGTTTCAGTTGTGCTTCTGCTTTGCTGCACTCACTGTTATGATCTGTCGCTTGTAGTTGTGCAGAATGGCTTTTATTTCCAGCTGTTCTCCCCGGACAGCTGAGTACGGCAGCCGAAGGTCTATGAAGAAATCTTTGCGGACAATCACCTCCAGTGGCTCTCCCACGCAGATGCCTTCAATGAAAACCCAGAGGAATCAAGCCTTTACAGAGGTGGTGATAGTGGGCTGGTCATATAAGGAGATGACCATTCACTGACCATGTGTTCTTGACAGACTGATTCCAGTGAACTCCCAGGTTGTGATGGAATCTTGCAGAGGAACATTTTTAATGAATGAAGTTGAGTCACTGAAGCACAAAACAAGGTCGGGGCACTATTAGAGACAGCTCGGTTGGGGGTGCGGGGGTTACAGGCAGATAGAGTAGTGTCCCTCCTGCAGCACAGTCTTGACTGTGAACTCACCATGATGTATTTATGGGGCATTCTGGCAGGATAATGTCGTTCCACAGCCAGCTTTCTGGGAAATTGGTGCGAGTGACGATTTCATTGCTGTCCATGTAGCTATCATCTGTCTCACCTGGAATACAGAAAGTAACTGTAGTGTTTGTTTCCATGTGAACAGTCAATAGTGTTGATGCAGACTCTTACTGCGGGCCAGATGCAGGCTCTCCTCTTTATTTTCAAGCAGTTGTTTTTCTATCTCTTTGCAGCAGGTGATGAAAGCATCGACACAAGCCTGACCATCCAGAATGTACTCAGAGCGACGCTCACATGTGTATGAAACTGGGGAGTCCTTCATGCCGTCCAAACAACATTCCCGCTGTAGATCTTCCTCATACTGACTCACTAACCACAACGAGAAGTTTATAGAGAGTCATTATTGTGAATAAAGTAGAGATTTCCTAATTTCAATCTGTTTTTCAATTCTAAGACAGGACAATGCATGTATTGATATTTGCTTCCTTGAGCTTCTCACATAATGTGGTTCTGACATCCATGATGGTCGAGGCGCGCCTTCTCCTGGACGGTGCTGCACATTTTACGTCTGAAACAAGATCAGAGTAAAAACAAATCACAAAAAAGAAACCTGAAGAGTCCTCAGATGTCAGCATGCTGTCAAAGAAGTAAACAGCAAAGACACTTGGAAGACTCTTTAACAGTGAATTAGAGGCATAAATGTGCTCTAATACCCCCCCCCCCGCTTTTATTTTTCCTTCATTTGTCTTATATGGTTTCATGCTGATCAGACCCTTCTCCAAAGTTTTTGTTGAACAGACAGGTGTAGGGAGGAAGAGGATGGTTTGGTAATTTTTAGAAGTCCAGACTGATAGGGAGGCGAGAGGTTGTTGATGACCTTGAAATGTACAGAAAGATTTTATAGTTGATTCTTGATTGAACCAGGAGCCAGTGCAGATGCTGCAGGACTGGGGTGATGTCAGGATCCCGCCTCATTTAGTGAAGACAATGGTCGTTGTGTTAACTGTAGTCTGATATCAGACCTGTTTTCCAGGCTCAAACAGCTGGAAGCGCGTCTTAGCTCAATGGAAGCTAAACCAGCTAGCCATGTTGTTGTTACTCGGAGCGCTAGCCGCGCCAGTAAAGCTGACTTAGCTAGCATCCCACCGCCCTCTCAGCAGTCAGGGAATCCCCAGAATGAGTTTGTACCGGTGGGGAAGAAGCATAGAGCTAAACCGAAGCACGCAGAGCGCTCGGAGCTCCCTGTATGGAACAGGTTTTCTCCCCTCAGTAACGCACCAACTGAACCGAAAACCCTGGTCATCGGCTCCTCCGAGGTCAGACACGTAAAGCTCAAGGGAGCTACAGTTAGATGTTACCCGGGATCCAGAGTTGGTGACATCGAAGGAAACCTCCGAATGTTAGCCCAGAGTAAGGCGAGGTTCCGTCGGGTCCTAATTCACGCCCGACGAAGACAATCAGAGATTCTTAAATTAAACGTAGAATCGGTGTGTAAACTGGCTAAATCTGTGTCAGATACAGTAGTTTTCTCTGGACCTCTCCCAAACAAAGTCAGTGATGAAATGTACAGCCGATTTTCATCTTTTAACCGCTGGTTAGCTAAATGGTGCCCAGAAAACGGTGTTAGCTATGTGGATAACTGGAGCATGTTCTGGGGAAAGCCCGGTCTCATGCGCAGAGATGGCATTCATCCCAGTTTGGACGGAGCGGCTCTTCTGTCCAGAAACATTTCTGCTAGCTTTAGCCATGACAACTCAGAGAGGAGACCTGGGGAGAGAGCAGTAGTTTAAAACTCTTCCCTGAGCGGCCTTTAGCACTGATGCTAACCCCAAACAGGGCTAGCCCAGCAGTTCCTAGCGTTAGCTTATGTGCTGGAAGGCAAATTAAAAGAATGAATCACAGAAACAAAAATTATGATGTCAATAAATGTGGGCTACTAAACATTAGATCAATTTCCTCAAAGTCCTTATTAGTCAATGAATTGATTAATGATACTAAACTAAGCCTGTTAGCTCTAACAGAAACCTGGCTAAAACAGGATGATTATGTTCGGCTTAATGAAGCAACCCCCCCTAGCTATAATAACTATCAGATATCCAGGATTTCTGGGAAAGGTGGTGGATTAGCAGTAATTTCAGAGTCATGCTTACTCTTTAACATTAAAGTTAAACACATTTATAATTCATTTGAAAGCATTGTACTATCTATAAATCACCCAAACAGAAAGACTCAAAAAGCAGTTTTATTTATAATTATTTATCACCCTCCCGGCCCGTACTCTGAATTTTTTTCTGAGTTTTCAGAATTTTTATCAAATATTATTTTAGATTCTGACAAAATCATAATTACAGGAGATTTTAATATTCATATTGATGATTCCAGTGACTGTCTTGGAAACACATTTGCGGCTTTATTAGAAAATGTTGGTTTCATGCAAAATGTAAATCAACCTACTCACTGTCATTAGCACACCCTGGACCTTGTTTTAACTCATGAAGTTGAGATTAGCCAGCTGAATGTCCTTCCTCATAACCCCATACTCTCAGATCATTTTCTAATTACCTTTCAGTTTAAATTAGAAAATCCTACTGCTCCAATAAATAAGAAAGAGCTTAAACGAACATTATCTGACCGTTCTGTGTCCGAATTTAAACTCGCAGTCCAACCAATGTTTAGTAACATGTTGGATAAATATTCTCAGAGCTCTTTAAGCCCCGTTGATAATGATCAGTTTGTCAATGATACCATGCAAGCCCTCAGAGGAACACTTGATGCTGTTGCCCCTCTGAAGCTTAAGCTTGTTAGACAAAACAGAGTAGCACCGTGGTTTAACGCTGAAACACGTTCCCTAAAACAAATAACTCGTAAATTAGAAAGAAAATGGCGCCGTTCCGGATCAGAGCACTCTCTGAATGCTTGGAAATGTAGCCTCTTAAGTTATAAAAAATCCCTGCGTAAAGCGAGAACTCAATATTACTCAACTTTAATAGCAGAAAATGCAAACAATCCAAGATTTCTCTTTAGTACTATAGCCAGGCTGACCAGCAGCCACAGCTCGGTTGAACCACATATTCCTGCTACTATCAGCTCTGAAGATTTCCTTCAATTCTTTGATAATAAAATCTCAAATATTAGACAGAAGCTAAATGTGGTTATTCCCACTATCGACCCAAAGCAGGCAGAAGTCGTAGAAATAAAGGCATCCATAGAAACGTCTGTAACATTAGACTGCTTTACTGCTGTGGACCAAGCAGAAATAGCATCAGTTATTATGTCTTCTAAAACCTCCACTTGTCTCTTAGACCCAATCCCCACTAAACTTTTTAAAGAAATCTTCCCCCTTATTAGTGAATCCATATTAACCATAATAAATACCTCTCTAGAGACTGGTTATGTGCCTCAGTCTTTTAAATATGCTGTTGTTAAACCTCTCTTGAAAAAACCCAGCCTGGATCCTGACATTCTAGCCAACTATAGACCAATATCTAATCTCCCATTCATATCTAAAATCCTAGAAAGAGTTGTAGTAAAGCAGCTGCAGTGCCACCTACAGGACAATAATCACTTTGAAGATTTTCAGTCAGGGTTCAGACCTCACCATAGCACTGAAACTGCACTGGTCAGAGTTACTAATGACTTGCTATTGGCTTCAGAAAAGGGACTAATCTCTGTTCTGGTCCTGTTAGACCTCAGCGCAGCCTTTGATACCATCGACCACAGCATCTTACTCCAGAGACTAGAGCATGACATAGGGATCAGGGGATCTGCCCTCCAGTGGTTTGAATCCTATTTATCTGATAGATACCAGTTTGTTAATGTAAATGGACAGTCCTCTCATTGTACTAGAGTTAGCTACGGAGTCCCTCAGGGCTCAGTTCTAGGGCCCATTCTGTTCACGCTTTACATGCTGCCCTTAGGAAACATAATCAGGAAACATAGCATTAACTTTCACTGTTATGCAGATGATACACAGCTGTATTTATCCATTAAACCTGACCAGAATGACCACCTAGAGAAACTGAATTCATGCATCAGAGACATTAAGACCTGGATGACAATTAATTACCTCCTCCTGAACCCAGAAAAAACTGAGGTCATGATACTGGGTCCTAAACACCTGAGAGATGCTCTCTCAGATCAGATAGTCTCCCTGGATGGTGTAAATGTTGCCTCCAATTCTTCAGTCAGAAACTTAGGGGTTTTATTTGACCAGGATTTATCATTTAAGGCTCACATATCTCAAGCTTGTAAAACTGCATTTTTTCACCTACGTAATATAGCTAGGATCAGGAATATGTTATCTAAAAGTGACGCTGAAAAACTCATCCATGCATTTGTTACGTCTAGACTGGATTACTGTAACTCTTTACTAATAGCATGCCCGAAAAGTTCTTTAAAAAGTTTTCAGCTTGTCCAGAATGCAGCAGCACGATTGTTAGCAGGAACTAGTAGAAGAGAACACATCACTCCTGTGTTAGCCTCTCTCCACTGGCTACCAGTTGAATCCAGGATCAAGTTCAAAATCCTCCTGTTAACCTATAAGGCTCTGAATGGTGTGGCCCCATCCTATATTAGAGATCTCATAGTTCCTTACCAACCAATCAGAACACTTCGTTCACAAAATGCTGGACTGCTTGTAGTTCCTAGAATTTCTAAAAGTACAGTTGGAGGTAGAACCTTCAGCTATCAAGCCCCTGTTCTATGGAATAAGCTCCCAGCTCATGTCAGAGAGGCCAGCACAGTTTCTACCTTCAAAACTAGCCTTAAAACATTCCTCTTTGGACAGGCGTTCTGCCAGGCTAGCTAGTAATCAGAGAATATTCCCTCTCCTGTGGTCCTTGTGAGGCTAGATTAATAAATTAATATTGATGCGTTTAAATATAAATTTAGATTTTCTATCATGGTTATTATTCAGATCAGCTCTGGGGTTCTGTTCTCTATTCTCATCTACTTCTCCTCTCTTCTATTCTTTATTATTTATTGTATTTAGTTCTCCATGCTTTTGTGGGTGCAGTTCCATTCACATGTTGTTCTTCTTTCCCACTCTCCTCTGGGGAGCGGGAGAGATTTCAGATCCCCGGTGGATCGCCCACGCTCCCACTCTTGGCCGTGGACCACGCCCCCGACACCATCCTGCATGTCTGAGTGAGAGTGATTCCTGCTGGGTCGTCTGTCCTCCTGGTCGTGGACTGCACCTCTGCTTCATCTTGACTATGGACTTCATGATCACTCGTCCCTCAGCTCCATCTGAATTAACTCTTTTAGATACGTAGTTGTAGAGGCTAATCTTTCTTTAACTGTTCTGGTATCGCCTGTCCGTCCTGGGATAGGATCTCTCCTTCATGTGGGAATCCCTAAAGTTTCTTCTTTTTTCCTGACTCAGGTTTTTTTTAGGAGTTTTTCCTTACCGGGAGGGAGGGTCTAAGGGCAGGGATAACCAGTTTATGTAGTCCGTTTAGTTTTTAACAATTGTTTATATTTTGGAGCCCAATGAGGCAAATTCCTTTGTGATTTTGGGCTATATAAATAAAATTGAATTGAATTGAATTGAATTGGTGATGGAGGGGGTCTTGGTGATGATCTGGGCTGCAGCTTTCTGAACAGTTGAAGTTTGTGGATGGATTTGTTGAGGATACCGAAGAGGAGGGAGTTGCAGTAATCAATACGACTGGAGACGAGACTGTGAACCAGGATGGTGGCAGAGTGGGTATTGAGGGAGGGACAAGAGATGGTTGATGTTTTGTAAGTGGAAGAATGATGACCAGGTGATGTTGCTGATGTGGGACTGGAAGGACAGAGAGCTGTCGAGAACAACACCCAAACTCTTCACCTGGGAGGAGGAGGTAACTATGGAGTCATCTACGGAAAGGGTCAGGGAGATGGATTTGGAGAGGGTTGACTTGGTGCCAATGAGAAGTACTTCTGTTTTAGTGCTGTTGAGCTTCAGGTAGTTTGAGGAAAACCTGGATCTAAGTTCAGATAGACAGGCTATGAGGGAAGAAGACAGAATACTGGAGGAGGAATGAGTTGACAGGTAGAGTTGGGTGTTGTCGGTGTAGCAAGGGAACTTGAATTTTCTGAAGATCCTTCCCCATGGGAGAAGATAGATGATAAAATGGATGGGGCTAAGAACAGGGCCTTGGGGCACCCCTGAAGAGACTGTGGAGGCCTGGTACCAGAAGGAGTGAAGCTGAACAACCTGAGAGTGGCCAGATGTAAACCAGTTAAGGAAGGTGTGAGTGATGCCAATGATGCCACAGAATGGATATTTTACATCTGTCATTGAAGCAATCCTGGCAGTAAACTCAAGAGGGAGCTATGAAAAAAAAATATCCTGCCTAAAATATAAATGTGCAAATCAGTGAAAACTTAAACTAAATTAAAGTTGCAAACATTTGTGAATACAAAAATTTAAACTTAACGTCCCTTTCTCTCCGTAAACCCTGTATGGTTTGGCCCTAACCAGACCGTCAATATCAGGATTTAAAGCCCATGTACCAACGCATTTCACAATGTCATTCATGAATGCAAAATACAAATAGATGTCTAAAAATCTTTTCCTGCGTTTGCTGTTTTTCCTTTGCTTCTCGTAGTGGCGGAATAACGCATTGCGGTAATTTTTTTCACAGAATCATAACTCGCAACAGGAATAGGCTGGAAACTTGCTTTTATTTTCAACATCCTTATACTTTTTTCTCAATATGACTGGACCGGATTAACCCTTGTGTTTTCTTATCGGGTCCAGGTGACCCCACCCTTACATTGGTGTGTGATCCCTCCCATGACCAGTGTTGGGACTAACGCCGTTTAAGTATAACGGCGTTACTAACGGCGTTATAAATCAAGTAATTTAGTAATCTAACTCTCATTTATGTTAAGAAATATTTCATAACTTTTTGTTAGCCATTCAAGTTAAGTTAAAAGTGATAATTCTGTCAGCAGCGATTTCCTGTATTTTATTATGGAGGGACAGTCTGGAGTTGCATTGCATTCTGGGTAGCAGGAAGTCCCGTTTTCTTGGAGAAGTGCTTCTAACGATCAAACTACTCTCTGCTGTGTCTTAACAGCTCTCCAAAACCTCAGAAACCAAAGCTTTTCACTCGTCTACTTGCAAGTCACATTGTCCTTTGTAAACTGGATTAAGCAGACCTGAATAAAGGAGCCCGTATCCTGGCTTGTGAAACGAGTTTGGCTTGCTGTTTATCTGCGTTAACATACCAAGGGTATCCAACATGTACAAGTAATACTACACTGTTTAACATTTGAATGTCATCTATTCTATTCCATAATTCAAATGGTAATCTGTAAAAATGTTCTCATTTAAAAATGTTCTCATTTAATGGCACTTGAATAGTATTGTCAGCATTTTCCCATCTGGCTCCACATCTGACCACCAGAGGGAGCCCTCACCTGAGTACTGACCCTGCACTCCCTCTCCCCCTTCAGCAGTCACTTCCTCAGCCAGATCTCCTCAGCTGTTTCCCATCTACCTCATCACCACCAGTATATAGCCTGCCTGCTATCATCACCTCAGTGCGAAGTTTTGTACTACCCGGCATACATTTGAGTGTTTCTCTTTGTTATCGCTCTTTGTTTGATCCCGTTAGTGATGTGCAAATGAAGCTTTCTTGAAGCACTGAAGCCTTTGTCTAAATTGGTTCACTCCAGAGCAATGCTTCATGAAGCTTCATTTACTCTAGTAGGACATCTAGTGGACACAAAAATTACAGCAGAATTTGATCTGTGCCATTTTGGAAAAAAAAAAACATGTACAAACATGTTAGTAAAATAAAGTAGTTTACTAAACATGTCCATTGCTGTACACTTTCACTGTGTGTGTTTGCTTATTTATTGATAAAAATAAATGTAAAGAAGATTATTTTTTCTAAACCTCAAGTAAAAACTAGAAAATTATAAAAATGATAAATTAAAGTAAGTTAAGAGTATAGGTGGATTGAATGTGTCCTGGTGCTAAACCAGTAATTTTTTTTTTTGGGGGGGGGGTCTCTAAAGTGTGAAACGGGTGCTTCAATGAAATGAAAAAAACATATATACATGAAAAAGCAATGTCACAGGATGAAGAGTTTGGACAATGATCCTATTAACATTGAAATCAGATCAGTGTTTGAAGGGACAGAATATTTGTTTCATTAGTACCGTATTTTTCGGACTATAAGTCGCACCGGAGTATAAGTCGCAGGGGCCAAAAAATGCATAATGAAGAAGAAAAAAACATACATAAGTCGCACTGGAGTATAAGTCGCATTTTTTTCAAGTAATTTATTTTACAAACTGGTTGAAAGAAACGATATTACATCATCCTGGAAGGTAAGTTATAACATTCATAAGTGAATAGAAAACAGGCTGAATATGTGTCAACACATATTCACATATTAGCATCATGAAAAAAACGAAAAGGTGTAGCATTTATATAACTTAGCAGTTTTATTTAACTATAGCCTCAAGAACTCATCAACTTTGTATCTTTACTGTAATTAATTGCACGCAATCTCACTCCATATCACTAATCATACCATATCAGTAAATATATCAGTAAATAAAGTAATTGCATAGATCACCATAAGAGGGCACTCTAGACTTACGGTCCATATCTCATCTGATTAAAAATTCGTATATAAGTCGCACTGGAGTATAAGTCGCAGGGACATTCAATCTATGAAAAAAACCGCGACTTATAGTCCGGAAAATGGTAATCTTATTATTATTCCTCTAAATTTACAGACGTTCTCCAAACTATCTCTACCTCAGTCCATACTGCCTCTAAACTCACCAATCGTAACTCTCTATTAAACACCCGCATTATGAATGGAGCGAGAACAACTGTGTAATTCAAAGTTACTTTTGTCATTGTGTAATGTGGAATATTTGCATTAACAGTCTTATTTTGTTTAAATCCAAAACAGGAAAAATGTGCTTACCTTGTCTGTTAGCTGTTCCTGATGCAGTACTGGACTCAAATAACAGCCCAGCATCATAGAAAACACTCAAGCCATCCTTCCCTCCACCAGGAGTGCAGCCAGTGTCATACTTCTCCACTTCATCCCAAATCTGTTGTGAAAAAAATCAGACATCCAAAGGTTACAGTTCAACTTGTAAGTTGAGCAGAAATCAAACTGATTGAGCTGAATTTTTCTTTGTTAATCATGAAACAATGAAGAGTTTTTAAAGGTACAATTGCCTACTTTTTTCTGTGTGAGTTGGTGTTTGCTGTTTAGGACGTAAACACCTTTGTCTACAGCCACCAGTCCCACGGTGGCACCTGGATCTCCAGAGACCTTTAAACCAAACCTGTCACGGGGCTCATAGACAGCAGCAGGTGTTTCAAGCTCCATTCTGAGCTGCAATTCATTTCACACAGACGTGCATTTAGATAGGTACAAAGCAGACATGAACGGCATTTTTCTTGAACATGTCTTACCGAGCCCATGCATGAATCTTTAACATCCACCCAAACGGAGTCTGAAACCACTTCATCATCGGTGGGATGGTAGAAGGCAACGATCCGGAAAGACGGCAGCATCTCTTTGGTAACAGTAATTGTGAGGGAGATCAGCGATTGTCCTTTTGATTTGTAACGTTCAAATTTCACCAGTTGACCTCTGCTTGTGATCTGGAGGAACAGAGTCACAATCAAGCCTTCAGTAAACAGTGAGCCGAGCATATTTATGACTTCAAGGCCAACAACTCTCACCAGATAAGTGATGTCTTTGCTTCCACTCGGCTTATTGTTCAGAAATAGGTCAATCTTCAGGTTATCACCTAATTTGACTTCAGGCGTGCCCACACCTGAGCAGAAAAGAGTGCTCAAAGCCATGCAATAGAATGTGTAATGCATTTTTGCATAACACTGAATCATATGTTAACATTCTCTGATGTTTACTGTATTACTGATAAGGCTAAGTATCAGTAGCTGCGTTTACATGTGCACAATTGGATCAAAGATCAGATTAAAATATAACTGTGTACATGGTACTTAAAAAAAACTTTATATGATTGTAACAAATGTTTCCACGCGTTTAATTGGAGTAAATAATTTTGATATGCGCAGAACTGTCTAAAATGCCAGAAATAGTTGTAGAAGAAGAAATAGCTATACAACATCAAAGATGCTGTATAGAGTGAGATGATCCTCTGATCGGGCTTTCATTATTATTAATAATATTTTTTAGTGACTGTGTGCTCATAGCTTTCCAAATCCGTGCGGGCGATGCAGCAATGTGCATCTTGGCTCCACGTAAATATGTGAGAATAAATTCAGCCTTTATTTTGTCTGGATGGAACTAGAAACATTAATTCATGTGATTTTTTTTTTTTTTTTGCACTGTTTCTCAGGACTTTTTACAGCGCAGAGCAGCATTAGCGTATTCAAAAGCCGCCTCCGCCGGCTCACACCGTCCTGAGGTTGCTTAGAGTTACAGTTTCCCGGCAGAGACGGTTTTCCTGAGCCGGCAGGTCTCTTAGGTAGAGCAGCCGGACGGAATGCAGTTCGAAGCTCATACCGTAACAAGCACAAGAAAGCTCTGATGAAACAAAGAAAACACCTGTCTGTTTATCTAAAGGATCACCTGTCGAAATATTATGCTGATCTTGCAAAGCATGCTATACTTCTATGGAAGAGACGACAGATCCAAGGAACTTGGGTGCAGAACTCCGGGATTTTTGTCAAACCACTCTGCCCACCGGACCTGGCTAAGTCACTGGAAATCAAAAGCATGAAAGACTTCGAGAAGTGTGGAATTATGGATGTCTGAGCCTTTAATTAAAGCAAAATAAGTGAGATTTAATTTCAAGAAAACAATGTCTAGAACAGGGGTCACCAACACGTCGACCGCGGGCGCCAGGTCGCCCGCGAGCTCCTCCTCAGTCGCCCGCAGGCCTCTTCTAAAAATAGCACAACTCACTTGTGAGCTGCTCAAAAATTAAATTTTATTGTGATGCAATTTTTTTAAATCAAACCTGCCTTTATAAAGAATTAAAAATTAAAACATCTTAAAGATAGATGTTCATTATTTCTGAAGCCAAAAACGGACTGTCTCACTATTTTTTCTTTTTTTAAATCGTTTTCTCCTTAACGAGATAATCAATAGTCGCATTTCCATTAACTCTGAAATTTCGCAAATTGGAATTTGGATAATAAATTCTCCTAATGGAAACACCACATTTTCGAAAAAACTGGCATTTTTCGAAAAAAGTTTTTGCGCTTAGAGGAGGAATAGACATTTTTCGCAAAACTGTAATGGAAACACTTTTTTCGAAATAAATGCGCTTCTCGGTATGAAGTGTCTGATCTGAGCGCTGTACAGTCGGCGCACCAAGAGGTCCTGGAGCGCCAAAGCGCTTTATTAATTGCGGTCATACAGAATCGCCCAGCTCCTCCTTTCCTCATCACTTCATCTACAGACGTACTTTTGCAGCTTGGAGCCTGAAGTCTCATGAGCGCGAGCGCCGTGACAGAAACTTGAATGGGTGTTGTGGTGTTTTCAGACAGAAAAAAGGTCCAGGTGCTTATTTGTTAAAATGCTTTTTCTTTTAACCGCAGAACAGGCTTCTCACTCTTCTGTGTCGAGCTGCGCTGCACGCGTCCCAGACAGAGCTGTGACGTCACCCACATGCTCCCTTTTAGTGAATGAAATAAAAAAAAAATACTTGTTGTCGTTCATCGCCGTGTTTTTAATGACTTATCGCGTGAGTTGGTTTGTGATTTATCGCAAAATTATAATTTAATGGAAACAGTGTCATTTCGAAACGTTTTTTTTAAATCCCTAGAATTTCCATAAAGTTTTGCGCAAATGTGTAATGGAAACGCAGCTAATAACAAAGAATGAGGCGTCTCCTTCTCCCTTTCCCACATGGAGACACCGAGAATATTTGATTATTAGTTATCTTTAAGGGAAACACAGATTTCGAAAAAAAAGTTATTGCATGTAGAGGAGCTGGTTTTGGGGGCGTATTGAAATGGATGGATACTTTTCGCAGAACTGTAATGGAAATTGACTTTTTTCTAATTAAATGCGCTTCTGAAGTGTCTGTCCGAGTACAGAACAGCGGACGCACTGCTGTGACATCACTCAAATGCTCCTTTTTAAGATCAAATAAAAAAAACACATATTGCCGTGTTTATAATGACTTTTCGCGTGATTTGGTTTGTGTTTTATCGCATTATTATGAAACCGTATCATTGCGACACCGTTTTTTCTAAATTCCTAGAATTTGGTTAAAGTTTCATTTGTAATGAAACAGAACCCAGAGCTGCTGAGTGTTTCTGCATGGTGCGTTAACTGAGCCCCGGATATCGGCAGTAAAACGAACCAGTTTATCAGAGAAAACATAGAACACCGGCACTGATCCGGATATAATCGAGTGATTAAATAGTGTTGATGTTTTCTCAGAAAAACTGATTTGTTTTGCTGCGGGTTGTTTAAAAATGACAAAGTTTAGCAGACTGGGTTGAGTGGCTGTTCGCTTATGTCCAGAGCTCAGTGAACGCATCATGAGCAGATTCTTGTCTGCTGTGGGATCTGAAAATCAACCTGTTCAGAGGTTTAAGGAAAATAAAGGGACGGGTACATGAGACTGAATTAAAGCGTTTGAGGAGCGTATCCACTAATAATAGTTATAATTAATTAATAATAATTAATTAATATTTGAATAATAAATTATTATTTTGTTAAAAACATTTCATTTGGTCATTACCTCAAAATGTGACAAGATCTGTTGAGATTAATAAAGTTCTAAATATTGATATCTGTTTCCTAGCTTGTTGTCATTATTAATAATTATGCTAAGAAATCAGTGTCTTCACATAGAGAAGTATCATTATTCATTATTAATAATGTAGAATTAAAGGCAAATTTATTATTTCAAACTGGTAGCCCTTCGTATGATTCAGTACCCATGAAGTAGCCCGCAGTTTCAAAAAGGTTGGTGACCCCTGGTCTAGAATCTACCGCTTCTGAAGGTGAGCTTGGACCCGATTTTCAGCTGACCTGCAGACACCTTGAGCACAATTCACTTGATATATCAGCTGAAGGGCAATGGGACGTAATAAATACAGTCTGCAGTGATAACAATGATTTAAAGAAGGATTACGTGGCCTTAATCCTGTCCACAGACTTGGTTTCCTAAACTGTGATATATCACTGATTCTGCACCATTCTTGATTTTTTTTCTTTTACTTTCTTTCTCCTAAAGTGTGATCTATGACTGATCTTGTTTTATGAAAACAATCTGCACAAATTGTCCTCTTAATTAGTATATTTTGGATTTTTTTGCATTGGATTTTCCTTTAATGATTATCATTATCGGGTCATTTGCATTGATCAGTGCCGGGAGACTGGAATATATTCAGATGATTATTAATCATCTGGGTATGCTCAGGATTTTTGGTGCTGGTGTGGGTGATTTTTGTTTTTTGTGGTTTTTTTTGGTAATGATGGTCTGAATATGCTTTGATTTTTGGTTTTGTTAAATGTAAATAACTTATCTGTGGATGCTTGAAATGAATTACATCATTGATCTTCATGATTCTTAATACCCTGAATCTATGATTGTAGGGTATAAATTTTTGATATTTAGTCCTAAACCTGATCTTGATAATTTACCTAAAGAAAATAGTAAGGTCAAACCGGGGTGGGATTATTTAAATTCACTTCCTCCCACTCCCTTTCAAGCAATCAATTTATTTTATGTATTAATACTACGGCTGTCAGATTTGTCGCATTAATTACGCGTTAATTTGACATGTGCGTGACGCCGACAATTTTTTTGACGCATTAATCACTGATTTTCTCATACGTAGCTTTCCACACTGCGCGAAGGCGTCCCTCATCGCCCTCTAACTCACCGGCTGCTCTTACTAGATCACTGGTGGGTCTCCAACCACCGAGCTGCTAGCTAGAACCGGCCTGGCGCTAGGATGCGGAGAGCTCCTGCACCCTAACCCGGCTCCAGTTCGCGTCCAGTACCACGTCTGGTGGTACCGGCTCGCGTCCGGCGCCGCGTCCCGAGAGCTGCGGACCCCCGACGTTCCGAACAGCAAGCGCACCGGGGGACGTTTTAAAGGTAGTTTAAACAATGCCAGTTATTTGTAGATGAAAAGATAAATCTCAGCTTTGAGTGTGTGGCCCGTCCCTCTTTCGCTGCGCGAAAATATGCAAAATATCCCAAAGTTCTGGAGGTTTAAGCGTGATCCAACCAGGGCATAGCGGTCTGTCTGCCGGCATATTCATGGCGTGAGCTCCGCTGGACACGTCGCTGCATCGAGCTGCAGCCAGAGAACGCGGCGGCAGTAACAGACTGTCAAACTATCCACAGTGTATCCCGCTTTTCTCAGTCTTTAATGTTTTAAAAAACAAAAGTTAATTGGAAATGATAAATCTCTATTTCATTTATTACTGGAGTTCAGCAGAGGAGGAAAAGATTATATTTTTGATGTTTTTTTATTTTATTTTACTGAACGTTGATTGAAGTTTTGAATTTAAAATGTCCTTCACTTGCACTTGGGCTTTTGTTAGGCATTTTATGTTACAGCCTTTTATTGTTAAGAAAGTTTATCTCAATACAATGTTACAAAATAAAGTATTTCTGATAAAAACTATAAATTTTGTCATTCTTGTTTTCATAATTAATGTAGAACTGCTAAATTCCACGAAGCACGCACTTTTTTCCTAAAAAAAGGCCACATATTAAGTTGTGATTAATATGCGATGAATCGCAATTAAAAATTTTAATCGCCTTACAGCTCTAATTATTACCTGATTTCTTGAAATAATAAACCATTTCATTCATTTGTATATTTTAAAAAATTGATCACTTTCAGCAGTACAAGTAAGAAGTTTTTTCAAAAAGTGTTAAAGTTTAAACTAAATAGATGTGGTTTGTTTAACCCTTCCGCTCTCCTTGGCTTGTTTACATTAAAAGTGGGGTCATCGGGACCCTACAAGACAGTGCGCTGAACTTTTTTTCAATGATTGTCAACCTTTACTGGTGTCCAATGATAGACATGAGGTCTTGTCCACCTTTTTCATGGAAGTGCTAACAATTCAATGTAAGGGTGGGGTCATTTGGACCCCATGAGAGAGCACAAGGGCTAAAAATTAATGCACTAGATTAGAGAGACAGCAGGCGCTGCAAACAACTCTATCCTATTTCTGGTGGCTCACCTGACACACTTTTGAAAGTCGCAACTAGAATCCCGTGGGTCACGTGCAAATCTCGTGGGTCACCACTAAGTCTCTGCGAGCTCGCTCATTGAAGCTTTAATACCATTTTATACCATAAGTTGAACATTGGAGCGCCTCTTGACATGGTGGATTTATTTTGTCTTGTAATATTATCCCCTAGCTCTCAGTAGAGTGAGTTTTGTTGATAAAATGAGCGCATATGCTGCAGGTGTTTTTCTGTGTGCTGACTTCTGCCATGCGGCGGACTTTGGATAGCAGCTGACGAGCTGTCACTCTGCGGGGGTTCCATCCCTGGAGCGGAATCCACGAGCGAGGCGATTCGGGAAGTTTAAACTCAGTCATTTGATTTTAATGGAGGAAATTGGCCTGTTTTTCCTCTGTTTTAGTTTCAGCTTTTGTTAAAATGTAGGTATACGCCTCTGTCACCTTCTCTACTAAAATGTTACGACCAAGTTTGACGTGTTGTGCTGTTACTCTGCCCATGAAGGTAAATCTCTGAATGGTTCTGCTTTTACTGAATAAAACTGTTCCTTCCTCAACTTAAAATAAAACAGCATAAGCAGATTAGGCTTCAGATCTCCATGTCTTCCTGGTGAGTTGCTAGTAGAGACTGCACAAGACTTTGAGGAGCAGATCTAGTGATATCAGTTCTACCAGTAATGATCGGTTCTGTTTTATTAAAGTATTTCATTAAACTCCTTTTCAACTCAGCCCTACTTACCGATATGGATGTAAGTCTTGCTGTTGGTAGTGTATTGCTTTGCTTCCATCGTGGCTTTAGCTTGTCTTGTAGGTGAAATTTTTGGATCATTAGTCTCTGCCTATAAGAAGCATACAGGGATTGAATTGATTTCTGCCATGGAACAACCTGTTGCTACCCTCTCCAGCCACCAGAGAGGCCGCTCACCAGAGTTCTGACTTCACCACCTGCCTTCACCTGGACTCATCATCGTCAGCTGTTTCCCATCACCTCATCACCACCTCAGTATATAGTCTTGCTCCACGCTGTCAGTCTCTGCGAAGTATTGTTTTGTGCCACCCTGCAACACTGAGCGTTTATTCCTGGACCCTCGCCTCTGCCTCTGCCTCTGCCTCTGCCTCTGCCTCTGCCTCTGCCTCTGCCTACCCTGATTCCCTGCCGCCTGCCCCCGATCCTCGCCTGGACTCTGACTACTCTGCTCCCTCTCCTCGGATGATCCCATGCCCGTGTATGACCTCTGCCTGTCTGACCCTGCTTAGTCTTGTTGACTTATAGCTTTGTTAATAAGCCTGCTGCACTTGGAACCAGCTGTCTGCCTCTTTGTGACAATTTCACTTCGTGAAATCAATTCAAATCACAGTGAAGATCATTCAGTTATCTAAATGTCAGTATTGCGCTTTTAAGCTGAAGCTGAAATTGCTGCAATCTCTCACTGTGAAAAACAAATGATGGTACTCATGGTTTGAATGAAGACAGCTGCTGAAATATATTAAGAATACACACAAAAGGCTGAATAGTAAAAAGTAATACATGAACAAGTTTAATAGTTAACTCTTAAACTTCATTAAGTTTATTAATACTGAGGTGAAATAAATCACAGGATAATCAGTAATATATTTTGGAACATGAAACAACTGAAAGTCACTAAGTAATTGCAAAATGTTAATGTTGAGTATCCTAATTCATTAAAACTGAAATAGATGGGCAATCAACAGGAATTATTACAATTTTAGGAATTTCAACACATTTTATTTGCTGGAAATGAAAAAGACTACTAAAAAATAGAGAGCTAAAGAAAGAGGTAAATGATTAATAATCAAGTAGTAACTTTTAAGCTTTCACTGAATACATTTAATGATAATGATTATTAAATATTAATAATATTTTTTAAAGAGCAGCTTTATGTTGAATTTTGATTAAGGAACGGATCTAACCTCAGAACTTAGCTTTCATTTCAAAGATCAAAATAATCATGGTTATGATATCATGATTAAAATATTTTTAACGAAAAACATTTAAGGGTTAGGGTTAACAGGATGTATAGTTCTTGCTTTTTAGATGCTTTTTTTTTTTTTTTACTGAAATTATACTTTAAAAAAACTCAATGCAGCATTGATTGAAAAAATGGAAACTCATCTTACTTCTCAAAAGAAATAACTACATTGATTTTATTTCATTTACATTGAACAAAATTTAAAATAAATATATTCAGTCAAGATAAAACTAAATTAAATTAATTAATCTTTCATCACCCTTGCTGAGTTTGGTGCGGATGGAGGATTATTTTCTATCTACTTTCCATTGTTGCCCTTTAGCTTGATCTATTTGGGGATTTTACAGGGAAAATATCATAAGAGAAGAGCAAAATCTGTTTTTCACTCATTATTTGCAAACAATTGATAATTATTTTATTCTGGTTCAAGTGAAAAAGTCCTGGTTCAAAACCCAGCTGGGACCTTTCTGTGCAGAACAAGATTAAATCAAATTAGGTTGTCTTCTGAAACATAGGAAGTTTCTTTTCACAAAAGACCAAGTTTTGGTCTCAATGACTCAAATAATGAAATAAGTGAATTTTTTGGTGCTGAACACTCACCACTTTGTTCAACTTTACTACACTCTGACTCCATATAATATAAAGTAACAACTAATCAACTACTAAATTAGTCGTTGACTCTTTAAATAGTCGATTAGTCGACTAATCGTGGCAGTCCTAGTGTGGAGTTTGCATGTGAGCGTTTTCTCCAGGAACTCTGGCTTCCTCTCACAGTCCAAACACATGACTTATTTTTGGTTAATTAGGGAATCTAAATTGCCTCAAGCTGTGAATGTTAGTGTGTGCGGTTATCCAGCCCTGCAATGAATAAGCAACCTGCTCAGGGCTGCCAATTCACCTATCTGTATCTGAGAGAGGCTTCAGCAACACCATGACCACTAAAGGCAGGTGTAGCAAATGGATGGAGAGACATGGATATTATAAATGGCAATGTTCTGAATGAATACCAGAGGTGGGACCAAGTCATCATTTTGCAAGTCCGAGTCAAGTCCCAAGTCTTTGTCCTCAAGTCCGAGTCAAGTCCCAAGTCAAAAGCACTCAAGTCCCAAGTCGAGTCACAAGTCATGACCAACAAGTCTCAAGTCGAGTCACAAGTCCTACTATTAATGTTTCAAGTCATTTCAAGTCATTTAAAAAACAATGTAATATTAATTACACAGATCATGTTTGCTTTTATTGACTGTATTTTGCAAGAATTTTAGCTAAATTCCCACTAAGTTGATGCATCTCCACTTCAAAAATCCAAAATAGTTTATCTATAACAAAAACGCAGTTAATCACATTTGAAATGTGGTAAGATGGAGATGGCAGAGAACCAGGGTAGTCTGGATATTTAAGGGGTCGTACCATGATTTTCTTAAGCCCTTCAGAGTGAACTATATCCATATATATGATCATATATTACCTTTGGAACACTAAGAAACACATTTATGAAATACTACCAGCTATTTTC
>NC_050512.1:8161954-8169269 GCF_002922805.2 Oryzias melastigma | reverse complement strand
TTTTTAAACGTGATGGTGTAAGGAGATGTGACGACTTGGATGCCTCTGAGCTCTGCCTCCACCATCTCACTGCCTGTCAAACATTTCACAGAATGGCACAATGAAGTCCTTTGAGCCCCTTTTTGAAGCAGGATGATTGACATGAGGATGGGTTGTCTTCATCTTACCACTGTCTGTCAGCACGCTAACAGAAACAAAGATGGAGGAGCCCACAAGCTGATTGATATCTGGAAAGGTTTTTGTGATCTGTTCCCTCTTCAACACAACATTTCCTTCTCCATTCTCAATCTAAGGACCCAAAGACACATAAAGTTCTGACTATCTGAAAGTTTGCAACAGGATCATCATGACAGAAAGGAAAAAATGGACAATTGTTCTCACCGGCACTCGGGATAGAGAGTCAGGAAAGCTCTTCTTCTGACCTTGGTCAATGATACCAAACACTACATAGGCATTCCCATTCACTTCTCGTCCAAAAAGATACCTGAAAATCAAACAGTAGTTACCATGGAAATAGGACTTTAATGCCACACGTTCTTGCAAACAAGATTCGCCCACCTGGCTTTAATGTTAATCTCTAAAGTCTCACTGTCTACATAGAAGAAAGGTCTCAGGGAAGAGAGCTTGACCTCAAAGCTGGGGAGCACTTTGAAAAAGATTATTTAGGTTAGGTTTTAGTTCTTCAAGAAAAATGTTAGCAAACAGGTCTATAAAAACACTTTACCATATTCTTTGACCTCGAAAATTGCAGAGAAATTCTCCTGTGGGTTGCTCTGGAATTTTGCCACAATTTTCCAAAGTCCAGGACTGAAAAGACACACAGTATGAAATGGATTAGAACCTTCAAGAAAAGAAAACTGTTCTGCACTTTAAATCTGACTGAAGAACACAAGCAATAACAGATTTCTGCAGGAATGAGAATTGTCTGCCTCTAACCCATTTACCTGTATTTCTTCCACTCCCACCTTCTGTAACTACCTTTTTCTTCTAGTTCCGGGTCACAACAAGCAGACGCGTGTCTCCAGCTCTACTCAACTCTTCGGCTTTTAAAGTCTTTTAAAGTTGCCCACAAGAGACTTTAATCACAGAGCTGCAGCTATCGCAACGAGGAGAGTTGAACATGGCACAGAAGAAAAACTTTGAAGCTGATTTGGCAAAGCTCAAAACAGCGTTAGCCGACATACAGGCTAAGCTAACCCCTGTTCTTCTGCATGATGCTAAGCTATCAGCGCTGTTGCAGCTTGAATCTAAACTATCACCGCTGCTACAACTTGTGGAAGATTTCCGTCAAGAAAAAGCACGTAACGAACAACAAGATAAATGCCAAGATCAGAGAAGAATGCATGACATGGATCAACAGGCACGGATGAATAATGTGATTCTCATGGGACTTCAACTACAACCCCGGGTGCGGCCTGGTGCTACCAGCGCTAGCATGGATGCTAACGGAGCTGTGACGGGAGCAAACGTGACCGTAGAGAATCAAGTTGGAGTATTTCTTGCGTCTAAAGGAATTTCCTTGGACCCAAATACTGTTGAAGTCTGTCATCCGCTTCCTCAGAGAAAGAATACGGATAAACCAGCGATCCTGATCAGGTTTGTGAATTGAAAGCACAAGATAGCTCTGATGAAACAACGTAAAAACCTGAAGGGGTCTAATGTCTTTCTTAATGAACATCTTTCTAAATATCACGTTGATCTGGCTAAGCACGCAAGAATATTGCGCAGAAAGAAACAGATCCACAGCACATGGATTCTGAACTCCAGAATCTTTGTCAAACCACTCGAAGCCTCTGGAAATAAAATCCATGAAAGACTTTGAGAACTGTGGGGTTACGCATGTTTGAACCTTTAATTTAAACAACCTTTAATTTAAACAAAATGTGAAATGTGAACTCAAAAACCGCTGGATGTGAACTCTGACCCGATTCTGAGCTGCTGAGACCTTCACAGTCTCTCAGTCATAGCAATGAAGAACCATTAAACTTGTTAAACTTGTTCCTAAGCTGTGATGGAGCACTGACTTTGCTCAAATTCCTGATCTTTTTCTTTTCAACTTATTATTTTTTGTGTTTTTATAATCATTCTTTGATTAATACCATCTGCACTAATTGTCTTTTTTAATGAAAATATTCAAATGAAGATTATTTACTTATTACTTATTTGTATTATCATAATTCTTTGAATACAATCTGCACACAGTGTCTTTTTTTCAATGAGAATATTAGATTATTGTTACAGATTAATATAAATGATTTGTCGTGGATGCTTTGAAACTTGATTACATTAATGATATCAATGATCCTTAATAGCCTGATTTTATTAATATTTGATATTAAGTCCTGAACCGGATATTGATAATTCGTGTAGAGAAAATGGTATGGTCGAGTCGGGGTGGGATTATATAAGTTTGCTTCCTTCCACCCCCTTTAAAGTAATCTACTTATGATTCATTAAGTGATGCTTGAAATAAACAATTTCATTAATTCATTTATTCATTCATGTCATCCAGCAGTGAAGTGCATGGCACCAGGAGAGGTTCTGAATCATCTGGTGAACCCAGACATGGCAACATGCTTGCTGGCACCTCTGTAGAGCTCTCCGAAGCATTTAAACTCAAGCTGCTCTTTTGAAACCATTCATGTTTTCCATGACGTGGGAACAAATAAAGTCCAGTTTAACTTTGGTGGTTGCTCCCCAGTCGGAGCATCAAGACGTTGAGCTGCAACTTTGACATGCATCAAAAGACAGGCAGCAGACGCAAGTTTGATGTGTGAATCCCGTCTGGTGTGAATGCAGCATAAGATTTTCCTTATTCATTTTTGGGTTGTCCTTTCAACTTTCCTTCACACTTGTAGAACCTCTCAACACACTTCTATCTCCACAATCATCCTAATCTGCTGCACATCCTTCTATCTCTGTTCCTCTACCTCACCTGTACAGATTATTTAGCCTTTATTTACCAGGAAAGTTTCCAATGAGAGTACCAATCTCTTTTTCAAGGGAGTCCTGGACCTCTTTGCCCTTTGTGTCTAACCTCTCATACAAGACCTCAGATGGCTTTTATTTAACTTTTGTCTTCTCTACTTTCTCCTTGTGCTTAATCTCCCACTTCTCTTGTCGGCTCTCTTCTGTCCATACAGATTTTGACTGTTTTTAGCCTACTTTAGAGCTTCGGGGAAATATTATGTTAAAGTGTGTTTCGTATCTACATACATATCATACAGTATCAATTTGCTGTGACTCTGCATCCACCAGTTCTGTTGAAGTTCTAAGCACATTAAAGAAGATCTCACCTGACAATCTCATTCAGCTGGTAGTGTCCGGAGTGCATTCCTGATTTGAGAGAGACGGAGTCCAATGGTAGGGTGATATTGTCAGGGGTCTGTAGATAGACAACATTTGGTGTTTCTAATAATTCATTCATTGCTCAAAGTCCAATTTGAAAACATAGAAGAATTAAACAGAATACCTCAATCTCTATGGAAATGGAGGTGTCAGTATTGGTGTCATTAACTACTGGCTCCATGTGAGGGGTCAAACCAAACATTCTGAAATACACTAAAAAACGCACACACACTTTGTTTATCTGCTCTCTGAGTCATGTTTCTGCACATGTTTGTGTGAATGTTTATGGAAATGTGGGTGTTGTTACAGCCGTGGGTGGTACGGTGTTTAACTAGGACTGGACGATATGGATTTTTTTACATCACCATTTAATCTTTTTTTCATATCAGGTGATAGCAACATATATCACTATATAAACTGAAAAATGTTTGTTAAATTTGAGTTCTCTGTCACTCAAGATATAAATGTATAATCATTAGCAGATTGTTTAGAATTAGTTGGTTAAGTGCAGGACTGGCACGCAGGAAACCAGGGTTCAATTCTCAGTTGATACCCAGTGGGTATTGATGGGGAAATTACCGTATTTTCACAACCATAAGGCGTGCATAAACATCTCAAATTTTCTCCAAAATTTGCAGCATGCTCTATAGTGCAGTGCACCTACTGTGGTTTTCTTTCTTTTTTTAGGAAGGCAGAACATGAGAACTTTGATGTTTTATAGCCGAAGTGAGTGCCACACACAAGAAGCGAGGGAGCGCATGTCCGTGCTCCCTCGCTTCTCCCCACGAGCAGTAAATGTGTGTGGAAAAAAATTACATTTGTTCAAATTCAAATTTGTTTTAATGAATTTTACATTTTTTGTCAGATAATTTGTTATTATTGAGGCAACTTTCAGGCTTTTAATTTTATATGATCATTGTGTCATGGTCCTCCTGCGCTCCTCCTCCACCTCCTAATTGGACCCAGCTGTCGGCACTCATCACCTCCACTCCAGCCTATTTAAGAGGAGCCCTCTCCAACATTCTTCGCCAGTTCGTTGCCTTACCCGGTGAAGTTACCTGGCCTACTACGTACAGTTTTGTATGCTCTCGTTAAGTCTCGCCTCGTCTCACGACCTGACTCCTCTACCTCCAGGTCTTTTCCTCCCATGTGCCGACCTGGGTCCTGCCTCGCCTAAGCATCTCGTTTTGGACCACGCCGATCCTCACCACTCCACGCACCGGCTGCCGGACTCACCTCGTTACTCCACCTGGCCGCTCCAGTCCGCAGCAAGTCTTCGTTCCCAAGCATCCACCTTCGATCCTGGTTCCGGACCCTACGCCATTATCCCCACGGACAATAAAACTTTATTTAAACCTCTCCAGTCTCACATCCTCCTTCCGGGTTCCAGCAACTGGGTCTGCCTCGTCACGCACAGCATGACACATTGTTTTTTACAGTGCTGGTATCCATACTCATTTCTCCTCCTTTAATTAACATTGCCGGAACTTTTCTTTGATAATCAGCACGTTAGTCACGTGCTCCACGTGTGTGTACCGCTAGCATAAACACCTGTTGGATCAAAAACACCGCTAGAAGTCTCAGACGATCTGCTGCTCTGCCTCCCGCGCGCGTTTTCACCTGTCAATGGACTAGGTGGAGGAGCGCAAGAGGACCCGCCCACTTCATGCGGAAAAGCAGAGGGAAAAAGCACTCCTCGCGCTTAACTAGTGCAACTATGTTTTTAGACAAAAGGTGCATGAACGCACACACACACCCTCCCAGCCCACCCGCCGAAGCAATACCCCGCCTCGGCAGGCACCGGACCCGGGGCCCGCCGTCCGTGTGTCGGCTGAGCGCATGCACCAGCAGGGAGCACAGATTTGTTGGTTTTAGGCAGTTCCAACCACTGTGATCTAACAGATAATAGAAAAACATAAATTGCGCTTTTTTTCACCATGAAGTGCTGAGTTGGCAACTCCTGCTGCTGTCGTGCGCAGCGGCCCGTACCGCTCGTTCCTACAACTAATATTGCTTTCTAAACATCCTTACTTGCTAATCATAGTCTGGCCGGGGGCGGGGCCTTCCGCTGTTTCTGTGACTGAGATAAAGGCTGTCCCGCATTAACCATTCCGCTCTCCTTAGCTTGTTTACATTGAAAGTGGGGTCATCTGGATCATCTGCATTGGCTCACTGTGCATTTCAGGATCCATTTTAAGATTCTTTTAATAATTTATAAAAGTCTTCAGTGTTCTGGGCCTTCTTATCTCGGGGACCTTCTTTTAAGGTACAAGCCATCGCCGACCTTGAGGTCCTCCGGCGCTGGCCTTTTAGTTGTTTCTCAGATAAGGACCGTGACCTATGGAGAGGCCACGTCGCACCGTTATGGTCCTGGCTTGTGGAACAGACTGCCAGAGCCTCAGGGCCGCAGAGACAGTAGAGGCTTTTAGAAAAATGCTCAAAATCTTTTTAATTTAGTATTTAGTTGCTTTCATTCAATTTCATGTTGTATTAATGATTTTTTAATACCACTTTAATTTTCTTCATTGAAATTGTCTTAATTATTTTATTATTCAATGTTTATTTATTGTACTTTTTATAGTTTTCTGTTTTAACTATTGCACTCGCTCTTAATTTTTTTTCTTTGTTTGTTTTTTTCTAAGCTCCATCCCGCCCCTCTTGTGAATGGTTGTGTACCTTTGTTTGATTGTGTAAGTGAAAGTGTGTGTGTGAATGAGTTTGGTTGTCTGTCAGTCAATATTCCAATATCAGAGCAGATACTTTAGAATATGGCCACTGAGTGAATTGTGTATGTGTGGGGGGGTGTGTGGGTGTGTGTGTGTGGGTGTGTGTGTGAGGAGGGGGTGGGTGGTTACCTTTGCTGTTGGGGGTGTACAGTGTCTTATCGGTCTGGATAAAAATGAAGCCAGACTGGAAAGACACCACGACGACTTTCTCCAGTTTAAAGCCTGGGAACTCAGCTTCCAAGCTGACAAACTGTTTTGCAGTAGCATCCCTGCTGAATTCTTCAGGAGGGATCTGAGAGTCAGTTTGGAGGGGGTGAGATCTGTGTGTGCAGACTTTGCAGTCATGAATACGACCATGTATGTGTGTACTTACAGTGATCTGTGCAAAGCCCTGGTAGCTTGTAGCATTGGTGAGGGTCACTTGTGTGGTTGCCAGTATTCTGGCCTTTGTTGGAAAGTTTTTAACATAGATAGTCACGAGGTATTTCTCCTCACTGCAGTCCTGACACTCCACAAAGATGTTTTCTGCTGTTCCCACTCGCAGCAGGTTTGGGGCAGACATCAGGTTCCTGTGAGACGGAGCTTGTTGAAATAATTACCTCAGTACTCGTTAGTGTTCCATCACTGCTCAAATATTTGCACATGTATGTTTTTTGCACTTTTCACTTGGGTAAGAGTTGGGGGCAGTAGGTTATGGTTCTTTGCTCTTGGCTGCAGCTGATCACTGGACCTTATACTCCATGATCATCTCGAATTGGATCCAGCAGATAATCCATCAAAACTTACCACTAAATATACAATGAACTAGATAGAGAATAGCTGTATTTACACTCCAAACTACTTGACACTTGCAAAGATTTAAAACAATGTCTTATATTTTTTTTACAAAGTTTGAATTTGTTTTAACTTGTCTTTGCTTTCCACCTTTCTAAGCATTTCTCCAAATCAACAAAGTCAAGAATATTTCGTTTCATTAGAAAATAAGGTAATTATTAATAAAATGAATCAAAATCCTTTAGAAAACCTGATTTAAAACTCAAAAATATTACCCAAATTGTACTTTAATATTTGGTTTACTTTTAAAGATTAACTATAAAGTTAAATAAATGTTGACAAGTTAGACTGGCATCAATTGTCACTGTTTTGAAACAAAATTTTAACTTATATTCTAAGAATAAGTGCATGTTTTAGTTTCTAGGAGGATTAATTTAGCAAAAAATCATAGGTTGTGTCCGAATCCA
>NC_050512.1:8115507-8161947 GCF_002922805.2 Oryzias melastigma | reverse complement strand
AATCACTATATAGTGCATTCGCCATTTTTAGTGCTGTCCGAATCTACTAAGTCCAAAATCGAGTGCACTGGAAATTTCCCATAAGTCTTTGCAAAAACCTACATTGATGGTCACTAGATTAGCGGAAATAGACCACAATGCATTGCAGTCGATTTCAAATTTCAAACAATCAATTTCAAACAAAAAACTTGATTAAATGTGATATTTGAATAAATCAACCTCATTTTCCCCATCAGAACACAGTGGAGATTTAAATAAACGTCATGAAATCTTTGTTTCTATTAGTTTTTTCCCGTCGTGAAATCAGTGACGTCACATACGGTTTTTCGGAAAACGAAAGAAACGCAGTGAGCATCGTGTCAGAATTACCTTTAAAATCCAGGGTATTTATAGTCCCACACTATATCATTTTTTAGTAGTTAGGGGTTAGGGTGAGAATTCAGACAAAGCCATAGTCTCATTTTGTTCAAATCTTGTTCTAAAATGAGTCATTTCCACTTGTTATACAGTTTTTGGTCACTGTAATCAAAATGAACTACAATTAGGAAGATAAAAACTAAAAAAAATAAATAATTTGCTTAGAACTAGTAAAAACAATTTGAATGAATGAATGACAAAAAAAATCTTACTTTTGGGCTAAATATCATATAGCTATAACATTCAATTTGATCTAGTTCTATCTAACAGTTATCTTTTGGCTTATGTGTCCTTTTTTTGAATGCTTGTATGGAACTTCTTGTGTCTAGATTTTGATATCTCATAAAAGGTTTTGTAAGTAAAAATAACTTGCTGAGTGGACAGATAATTTTACTGTTTTCAAGTGATTTTTTTTTCTTAATATTTGTTTTTCCCTCTATTTTCAGGCTACTAATTTTTTCAGTGTAAGCACCATGCTCAGCAAGCATTACAAGTACAGGGAGGGGGGTTTACTCACAGTGGTCCAGCATCGATGAGAGACATCAAGGAGACCAAGGCCAGAGAGGCCAGCAGCAGTTGAAGAGCCCTCCTCATCCTCACCTTGCTCTGTTGACTGTGTGCAGCAGAACTCTACCACCACTTATTTGTAGCGTCCCGACTGCCCTTCCATCCCCTTTTCACATGTAGCAATCTTGTTCCTCCCCAAAGTGCCTATATACATAGAAGTACATGAACTAGGTAACACGTGGTTTACAGAAAGCAGTTGAGAAATTCAAATAAACGTTATCATTGTGAGGAAGAAGTCAAACATCCCCAAATCAATACATTTTAACCTAATTTTTAAGATTTTGATTCGTTGGCAAAATGATGGAAAGTTGTCTCTGCAGCAGATCTGCAGTGTCTCAGTTCTTGCTGTTTCCTTGGAGGGAAAGTCCTGAAGCTTGACCTTAATGTGGTTTTGGATTGACGAGCAAACATGAGACAGTGCTGCCACAAGTTGTCCTGATGTCAATACAGAGTTCTGGCAGGACTTTGTGCAGTTACCATACGATGGGAATTTCACAAACCTACAGTCGGTGGATGAAAGACATCTTGATTCTTTTTTTGTGAACTGCAGTGTTGATGGCAGATGTGCAGGTTGGTGTTTAGGCCAAAAAAGACGTTCAGTTTTGACAGTAAAAATATTTCTGCTGTTCTATTTTAGGAGTGACCTTGTTGAAAATGGACGTTCACCAGATGCAAGACCCCCCACACAAACAGGTAAAAGATAAACATGCTATGAGCAATTAATCCAAATTCAAAAATAATCAACAATGACATCAGACACTCAGATTAATCTGTTGTTTATCAAAATCATAAAAAATAAATATTATGAGAAATATCTCTACAAAATTAAAGGTAACCTAAAAAGACTAAAAATGGTGTGACCTCAGGAACATGTTTGATTCTGGTGTGTCTAACCAACATCACAGTTGTCTTTAAACCTGTACTTACTTAGTCTCCCTGCGTTGTGGCGAGAGGTGTTACTTCAAGATTCAATTTATTTATTGTCATTGTCACAGAATAACAACGAAATTGCGTTTAGAGCATCGGTACTCCATACTTCAAAAATAATAATAATAATAATAAGTAATAAATACCCCTCAGCCCAGTGTAAACATTTGGTCCAGTGAGAGACAGTTCCAGGGACGTTCAGACAGAAACCTGAGAAACATGAAAAAGTGCAACAATGCAACCAGTTCAGTCTTATTTTGATGTAGCAAATATGGTTATGATGTGTTGGTAGAGAGAGATAGAGGGGTGGCAAGGGAGAGAGAGAAAATTAGATATAATGCAACAATGAAACCAGTTCAAAGCTATTCAAAAGTTGGATATGGTTATTGTCTGTGAGAGGGGGGCAGAGAGCGGAGAGGGGCAGAGTTCAGAAGCCTCACAGCCTGTGGATACAGACTGTTGGCCAGTCTGGATGTTCTGGTCTGTATGGACCTGTACCTTTATTTGTGTTGCACTGAACAAGGACCACAAAAAGAAAAAGACAGTTCCTCAGAGAATTTAAAGGAAAATCATGGGGCATTTTAAAGGTTGAATATGCAATATATACTGCTCACAAAAATTAAAGGAGCACTTTAAAGAAGCACATTAGATACATCAGATCTCAATATGAAGTTGGATATCTATACAAATAACAACAGGGCAGTGTCTTAGGAACAAAAGGATGCCAAGTCTTTTAATGGAAATAAAAGTTTTCAGCCTACAGAGGCTCAATTGTGTTGACACCATAAAATCAGAGTGAAATGAAGATGTGGCAGGCTAGTCCATTTTTTCCAAAACTTAATTTCTGCAACTCAAAATGCTTTTCAGTATCTTGTGTGGCCCCCACAAGCTTGTATGCATGCTTGACAAGGTCGCGGCATGCTCCTATTGAGACGACGGATGGTGTCTTATGGCATTTCCTCCCAGATCTGTGTGAGGGCATCCCTGAACTGTTGTACATTCTGAGGAGCAACCTGGCGGTCCTTAATGGACCGAACCATAATGTACCAGAGATGTTCTATTGCAGGGGTGCCCATTACGCCGATCGCGATTGACTGGTCGATCGCAAAGGCATTGTGGGTAGATTGCATGGCATTGAAAAAAAAAGTTGGCGCTAGCCTATCATCAGTCCTCACAATGGTTGTGTCCAAATTCAGCGGGTGCATCCTCCTGAGAATCCCCTTTCTCTGACACACGCGTCACTGTGCATGTGCATACAATTGCGCTAAGTGCAGCAAAACTCTAACAAGCTAGCGAGTAAGAAAGGGGATAAAATAGAATAGAATAGATAGAATAGATTACTTTATTAATCCCGTAGGGGCAATTCAGTTAAAACAGCTCTCCAGCAAGAACAGATAAAGACATGACAGTAAAAAGCAAGACAAAACAACACAACAACACAAAACAGTGGATAGAATCGTAAGTAAAATAGTTTATGTAAAATAAATTAGTTAAAAGATGATTGTGAGACAGGTTCTACCCTACGGACGAGTGTAGCCACTCTGATTTAAAAGCTTTATAGCACTAGGTATAAAATATGTTGTGTACCTGTTTGTTTTCCTTGCTGGGACAATAAAACGACGCCCAGACGGTAACATTGAGAAACTACAGGAAAGGATGTTCATTTGTTTGAATAATGGTTTTTGCTCTCTGTACCACCTGCCTCTCCCACAGGGAGTTCATACTCTTCTGTTGAAGCCTGAAATGTGGCAAAGGGTTGAAAAGTTCAAGGGGGCCGAATACTTTCGCAAGGCACTGTATTTATGGCTCCACAACCAACCTGTGCAGACACCTGAGAACTGAGAGAATCTTCTCTAAAACAGAGCAGATCATCACTGAGAGAAGAAACAGATGACATCCTCAAAGCTTAATGTGAATAAAAGTCTTGATTTAGTGGTTTTTGCACAATTTAATTGATATTTGGGTTGTGGTTACAGAGTTTTATGTTGTTCACTTCAAATGTGTTTAAAAAGAAAAAAAGCTTAAAATGTGTAGAGTTAAAAACTGAATAGTTAATTGTTAGTTCTTTTACCATTCATTTTGTACATTCTATCTGGAAGGGATAAATAACAGCTTATACATAATTTACACTTTATATGAATGAAAACATATTTACATCATGAATTTTGTGCATAATCTTATATAGTAGTTTATAATGAATCAAACAAAGCAAACAACAACCTAAAAATCCATTTGGTAGCCAAAAGAGTTTTGGTAAAACAAATGCAAAAGAATTGAATTCTCATCACCATTGTGGAGGGAAACAAGAAAGGAACGTTGTTCTTACTTTGTCTGATAGTTTCGGAAGTATTTAAAAAAAAAAAAAAAAAAAAAAAAAACAAGGCCTCTGTTCAAATACTGGCTGGGGATTTGAAATAGAAACATCAACTGGGACCTTTCTGTGTGGAGTTTGCATGTTCTCCCCGTGCATGCGTAGGTTTTTCCTGTGGACTCCGGCTTCCTCCCACCGTCCAAAAACATGCTTCATAGGTTAATTGGTGACTCTAAATTGCCCCTAGGTGTGGATGTGTGAGTGAATGTGTGTGTGATTGTGGCCCTGCGACAGACTGGTGACCTGTCCAGGGTAAACCCCGCCTTCACCCATCAGTAGCCGGGTTACGCCAGGGTCACACCGGACGCGGAAGCGCCACGAAGCGGCACAGAACGGTGTCCGCTTCCATTCGGGGCCCATGTTAACCTATGGCGTCGTCCAGACCAGGCGCGGAGGGTCCGCGCAGTGCAGCGGAACGTTTCGGCGTCTGGTCTATTTTTTCTGCGAGCCACGAGCGCTCCGCGTCAATACTGCCAGGAAGTTGCATCAAAATACATGAGAAAATCCGGTTTATTTTCAAAATTGAACCAATTTTTCACAATAAAACGCTGCGATTGACAAATGTGATCATGTTTTTGTGTCTAAACAGACTGTAAAGATGAAAATATGCATACAATCAAAACACACTGACACGCGTGCGCGAGAGCCCCCACCCCGCACACCACAGATCTCAGGAGTAGGTGTGTTGGGCTGCAGGGTTCTGGGAGGAAAAAAAGCAGGGCAGAAGCTCAAGAAAACAGACAGACACGCATACGCACGCACAAACAGATCAATGAAGTGGAGTTCGGGGGCGGGGTCTGTGTCAACAGGGGCAGAGATCATCCCCTTTTATCAGAAACACGGGGTGATATCTTGGTTATTGACTTATTATCCACGATGCCCAAAAAAAAAAGCAATAGCTCTAGTAGAAGCGCCTGTCGACCATCGCGGAAAAATTCGCGTCTGGTGTGACCTGGAGAGCGGAGCGGACTCCGCGCGCACTCTGCTCCGCGCCGCTTTGCGGCACTTCCGCATCCAGTGTGACCCTGGTGTTAGGCTCCGGCACCCCCGCGACCCCGAAAGGAAAAAAAGTAGACAAGAAAAGAAAAAAAAAAAGAAAAAGGATCATTCATAAAAACTGATTATTTAGAAGTATTTTTTTAAGTCATTCATTAATGATAATAAATGTAGACTGTTTTGACGAGATTGATTAATGATGCTTCCCACTTATCTAAAAAAATGTACAGGAGATTGTGGATGCCTGTACATCAATACAGACTATTTTTTTTTACCTTTTTGGATGCTAGTGTGCCGCAGGATTTTTTTCATGGAAAAAGTCTACCTTGGCTCAAAAAAGGTTGAAAAACACTGGTTTAGCCTATGATTTAAGTGACAAGTTCATTTTATCAATCAACATCTATCTATCCATCCATCCATCCATCTTCTTGTCCGCTTCTTCCCTTTCGGGGTCACGGGGGTGCCGGAGCCTAACCCGGCTACTTATGGGCGAAGGCGGGGTACACCCTGGACAGGTCGCCAGTCTGTCACAGGACCTCAATCACACACACATTCACTCTCACATCCACACCTAGGGGCAATTCAGAGTCACCAATTAACCTATGAAGCATGTTTTTGGACGGTGGGAGGAAGCCGGAGTCCCCGGTGAAAACCCACGCATGCACGGGGAGAACATGCAAACTCCACACAGAAAGGTCCCAGCCAGGATTCGAACCGGGGCCTTCTCGCTGTGAGGCGAGAGCGCTAACCACTGCGCCACCGTGCAGCCCCCAATCAACATCTAGAATGAATGAAAAAAAAGCAGACCGTTAGTCAATCTAAACCCAATACTGACTTTCCAAATTATTCTGATGAAGAACAGGTTTCCAAAGCTGAAGACCCACAGCAACTTTAAACTTAATTACGGAGAAGCAAAAGGGTCAAAACTCTTACAGAGAAGAGCATTAATGGGCTTCAGCAGAAGTTCAACTACATTTTTGAAAAATGGATAACACATGCCAAATCATCTAAGCAGCTATTGTCACGATCAGAACCTTTAACTGAAGAACTTAATGATATTATGAGTGATGTTGCAGGCCTTTCTGCAGATGTGCAGCAAGCATACAATGACTTGCGCCAGCTCCTGATCAAGAAACAGGTGGCAAAGGGGATGTCTGTGTGCAGATCTCTAAGTTTATTGTATCCAAAGCATGAAATTACATGGAAGGAAATGGTTCAGAAGAGGACCAAGATTAGCCAGAAGTCAACTATCAGTAAGCCACACACTTCTGAACATTCCAGCAGATCCTCTGTAAAACACCAGGAAGCCCTGGCAGATTCAACTGCAAGCCAAGCTGTTTAAAAGGTGTTGGAGGAACAAGAAAGGGAACAAATAGAGATTGAAAGACTTGAAGTTTAAGTTAGGAAAAGAGCAGCAGAACAACAAGCCTTAGCCAAGAAACTTTGCTTAGAAAGAGAAGCAGAAAAACTTGGGCTGAGAACGAAAAGATAGGAAGATGAAGTTAATCTCAAAGCTAAACAAGAGCAAGATTATATAGCCCTGCAAAGGTCACTCGAGGAAAGGGAAAGAAACCTGCAGCACTTAGAAAAGTGAAAGATCTACGTGAAGCTCAAGCAAGAATGGAAGTGTATGACAAAATGAGTGTTACAGAAAAACATCACTGTCAAACATGAGTCACAAGAATGTTACAAGTGTTAAAATGAAGTAAGATCTGTTGAGAAGATCAACATTCATCAATCAAAGAAGCTAAAGAAAAGAAAAGTTTTAATTCCTGTTTTGGCAGCGTACAGCCAACGAGGTATGTTTATTATGAGTGTGAACATTTATTATTGAGTTTGTATTTACTTTGATGAAAATTATTGTTTTGTTTGTGTTTTCTATAGTTTTCATGGTGTGTAAGACTTTAATACTATGGAAGCGTCTATGACTCATAATTTAAAAATGCTAATTCATTTTCACATGCTTCTGGGTCACGAGCAGACGTGTGCCTCCAAGTTTCTTCAACTCTTCGGCTTTCAAAGTCTTTTAAAGTTGCTCATAAGCGACTTTAATCACCAAGCTACTGCAAAACAACGACCACAATGAGGAGAGTTGAACATGGCACCGAAGAAAAACTTTGAAGCAGATTTGACGGAGCTCAAAATCGCACCCGCTGACATTCAAGCTAAGCAAACCTCTGTTCTTCTGCATGATGCTAAGCTATCAGCGCTGTTGGAGCTTGAGGCTAAGCTATCACCACTGTTACAACTTGTGGAAGATTTCCGACAAGAAAAGACACGTAACGAGCAACGAGATAATTAGCAAGATCTCCTGGAGAGTAGAATGCATGACATGGATCAACAAGCATGGATGAATAATGTGATTCTCACGGGACTTCAACGACAACTACCAGCGTTAGCATGAATGCTAACGGAGCTGTGATGAATGCTAATGCGACCGTGGAGAATCAAGTTAGGGTATTTCTTGCGTCTAAAAGAATTTCCTTGGACCTAAATACTGTTGAGGTCTGTCATCCGCTTCTTTGGAGAAAGAATACGGATAAACCAGTGATCCTGATCCAGTTTATGAATCGTAGGCACAAGACAGCTCTGATTAAACAACTAAAACACCTGAAGGGTTTGACTGTGTATTTCAACAATCATCTATCCAAATAACATGCCGATCTGGCGAAGCACGCGAGGCTCCTGCACAAGAGGAAACAGATCCATTCAACATGGATCCAGAACTCCAGAATCTTTGTCAAACCTCTCGGACCACCGGACCAGACAAAGCCTCTGGAAATAAAATCCATGAAAGATTTTGAGAACTGTGGGATTACGCATGTTTGAACCTTTAATTCAAACAAAATGTGAAAAGTGAACTCAGAAACCACTGAATGTGAACTTTGACCCGATTCTGAGCTGCTGAACTCGAGCACATTTCACTTGAAACAAGATCTTCACAGCCTCTTAGTCATAACAATGAAGAACCGTTATGAGGCCTTAAACTTGTTCCTAAGCTGTGATGTAGCACTGATTCTGCTCAAATTCCTGATCTTTTTTTCTTTTCAAATGTTTACTTTTTGTATTATTATAATCATTCTTTGATGAAAACAATCTTCACAAAGTGTCTCTTTTTTAATGAGAATATTTTGAAAAAAATGTTTTGCATTAACAAATGAAGATGATTTTTACTTATTAATTTTTGTATAATTAGAATAATTATTTGATGAATGCAATCTGGACAAATTCCTTTTTGTATTATTACAATGACATTTTGATAAATACTATCTGCACAAATTGTCTTTTAATGAGAATATTTAGATTATTGTTACTGATTAATATAAATGATTTGTCTGTGGATGTTTTGAAACCTGATTACATTACTGATATTAATGATTCTTCATAACCTGAATTTATTATTGTAGTGTATAATTATTTGATACAAAGTTCTGAACCGGATATTAATAATTCATGTAGAGAAAATGGTATGGTCGGGCCGGGGTAGGATTATATAAATTCGCTTCCTCCCACTTCCTTTCAAGCGATCTACTTGTGATTCAATATGAGGTTTTTTTTTCATGTAGTATTCCTGATTGCTTGAAATAAACAATTTCATTCCTTCATTCATTTATTCACATTGTACTTGCATTACTTGCCTCTTGATTTTAAATTAAAAAGGAATTATCGGAATGGCTTTTTCTTTTTCTTCTTCAACACAGCTCATTCTGCAACTTAATTATAATCCATCCATTTTCCTGACCGCTTTGTCCCTGTCGGGGTCGCGGGGGTGCCGGAGCCTATCCCGGCTACTGAAGGGCGAAGGCGGGGTACACCCTGGACAGGTCGCCAGTCTGTCGCAGGGCCACAATCACACACCCAATCACTCTCACATTCACACCTAGGGACAATTTAGAGTCACCAATTAACCTATGAAGCATGTTTTTGGACGGTGGGAGGAAGCCGGAGTCCCCGGTGAAAACCCACGCATGCATGGGGAGAACATGCAAACTCCACACAGAAAGGTCCCAGCCGGGAGTCGAACCGGGGCCTTCTTGCTGTGAGGCAAGAGCGCTAACCACTGCGCCACTGTGCAGCCCACCAACTTAATTGAAATGATAAAGGAAACGGCATTTGATATTTAATTTTCATAAAGTTCTCTGGTAAATTTGTACCAAAATTCAATCAGAAATATCAAATTTGAAACTTAATTTGGATTAATAGAAATGTTTTTTCATTTTCAAAATGTACCTGCAATATTTGTCTCTTAGATAAAATGAAAAAGGAATCCTCAGAACGGCATTTTCATTTTTTATTTATCACTGCTCGTTCTGCTACATAATTAGAGTGACTGAATTAAAGTGAAGATTGCTTTTTCGTTGTCACATTCTGCCGTGGAATAAGTGTCTCAAAAATCTGTTTGAGTCTGGGGTGAGCAGAGCTCCTCCTCCTCTGGCTTGGTTTGTGCTGTCGGGAAGTGACATGCTGTTCTCATTGATTTATATAGAGAAAGGGGGAATAAAGGAAAGAAGAGGAGGAAAACAAGCTCAAAGCTGAGGTTTATCATTTACAATTAATTTGCATTTTTTAAAACCTTAAAGACTGAGAAAAGCGAGACACACTGTTGATAGTTTGACAGTCTTTTCCTACCGCCGCGTTCTCTGGCTGCAGCCCAATCCAGCCAACATGTCCAGCGGAACTCAGACGCTGAATATGCCGGCAGACAGAAAGCTATGCTTGGGCTGTATCATGCTTAAACCTCCAAAACTTTTGGATATTTTACCTATTTTCGCGCGGCGAAAGAGGGGCGGGCTATGCACATTTTTCGTGTGAATTGGTAACTACGGCCCGGTCCGTAACAGAAACAATGTAGTGCCAGAGTATGTTGCAGACAGTATTTATTTATTATGATTCTCAAACCCTGAATAAAATCCAGTTATAATAAAAAATAATTGTTCCATGGTGGGATTCAAACAGGAGGCATTGGCGTGGCGGACTGTAGCGCTCACCACTATGCCGCAGTAGCTACATTTCATGTGAACATCTGTGCACAATAATATCAAAACTCTAGGAATCCCGAAGAAACATTTACAAAATGACACTGTTCCATTAATCCATACCTTTGCAATAAAGCACAAACCAATTTAGGTGATAAGTCATTAAAAACACAGCTCTGGATAAGAACAATTTTTTTTTATTTGGTTCACAAAAAGCTGGGCTGAAAGTAAGCAGACTTTCAGTAAAAGAATTTGAGGCTGAGCGCCACACTGGGGAGAGATCAGCTGTGCAGTCGGTTTTCCCTGTACAACACTTGACAGAAACCGCGGTCGCTCTTATGGAAGAAAACAATGAAAATTGAAACTCAAACTGAGAGCAGGCAGCACCTTCTTTGGATGTTTGGATTGTTTTTATTGGTGAATCGGTCAGTTTATTCAATTCTCTACATTTCTCCCTCTCTCTCTCCTGGCCTGTGCTCTCTTGCATCCATAACAAAAAAAGATATATATATGTAGCGAGTTGATTTTTTTTTTAATGAACATTCTCAAAACTTTATTTACAGTGACTATTTAATTTTAAACAGATTTTTATGTCAGGGATAATACCCGACAAAGTGTGCGTTATGAGAAATTAATGCACGACGCGGAGGCCTAAACCGTCCGACGTGAAGCGGAGGACGGTTGCCTCCGTGAAGTTAACGTTAATTTCTCATAATGCACTCTTCGAAGGGTATTATCCCGCTTATACCATGGTCATTTACAAAATAAATAAACATTTAATCAATATTTAGTACTTTATTCTTGTTATTTCTTTGGTTTTGCTCATTTTTTCTCAAAAAGCGGACTATTTGATCCGTGATGCGGTTTGTTGTCACGCTGACATGGAACACGGCATGAAGCCGGAAGCCGTTACAGACCTCAGCTGCAGCGGTAAAGTGTTGCTGATTTGAAAGAAAGACCCGGACAAATTAGGATATTTTTTTTCTTTTTCTGACGTTAAGCCTTCAGTGAGCAGCTAGAACATAAACAGAACACAATCAGCTTCTGTCTGTGTTTCATTTCACGGCAGGTTCGTTCTTCTGAGCTGCTCTAAAATGAGAAACTCCCTCTTGTGGTGAAACAGAAGACTACACCTTTCATGTCGAGTGGTGTTTTATTAGAAGGAGAATAACCAATTTGTCAATATTAATTTACCTTACAAAATGAGAGGAATATAATTGCTGGTCGCTACAATAAGTTAAATAAAGCATCAGTTCAGAGATAAAGTTCATCCATTACTGCTTGTTTTGTCCAGACGATGAAGGAAAAACATGTTTTAAAGAAGCCTGCGCAGTGATATCGAACGTTTGGTCTGTGTGACCGGAACTTCTTTTTTAGGTGTGCGTTATTACTGTGCATTATCACTTTTTAATGCACACCCAGCAGCCAATCAGAATCGAGTATTCACCCAGACCATGGTATAATTGGGGTTAAACAGTGTAACATTGTATTTTATATTTATTTAATATTGTAATTGTTTTAGTAATTTTAGTTCCACCTTGTTACCTGTTGCGCAGGGAAGATAATTGGTGCGACACACCCTCCCTTTAGCACGTGCAGCAGCCCCTCCTTCCTCAGTTGGAATGAGCGGTGCCTGCTGGTGAGTTGTCTTTTGCGTTCTCCCGATATTTTAAATTAGCTGGTATAAAACTTATGTTAGCCTCTTGATTATATTGGACTTAGATGTTTTTGATTATAAAACTCCTGTTTAATGGTTTACATTTATTTTTAATTCCTTTTATATGGTTTTTCACCACCAATTTTGATATCAGTATTTTCTTTCGATCATGAAGGGAGCTGCAGGCGTGTCCACCATTAATCCTCGTTTTTCCTGTGCTGTTTTAAGGTTGGTTTCTGCCATTTTGTTTCTAAAATGACTCTTATTGTTTTATTTGGGTGATGTTTTATTTACTTCCAAAGAAGTGTTTTCATTTTCTTATTTTTCTTGTAATGTATATGAATATTTTTTTTTGGTTTTGTTTAAATATATTGTGAACATTGTACTTTTGTTGAACTTCTATAAATGTTAATCTCAGTTGGAATGAGCGGTGCCTGCTGGGAGCTGCAGGCGTGTCCACCATTAATGCCCGTTTTCCTGTGCTGTTTTAAGGCATTAAAGAAGCATTGCCCAGGATTCAGTCTCATCTCCCTCCTTGCCAATCGGCGACCATACTGAACCTGCTACATATATATGTGTGTGTATAATCCCACCCCTGCTCTACCTTACTATTTTCCTGTTTTTATGTTCTTTATGTCTAATCAGATATTTATACTTTCTTCTTCCGGCACTCACCAAGAGCGGACGCTTTTCTCTGAATTGCCTTATCTATCTCCCTACCAAGGCTCTTTGTCTCGTCTCCCCAGTCGTACTGTGACTACTCAGTTTTTCTCACTTTCAAGAACTATGGTAACAGGATTTAGTGGGTGGGTCCCAAAAACAGACTGATCAGAACTGGCAAGTATTCATTTATTCAATAAAGTGCAGTAGGCCAGGGCTCCTCGGTCCACCGAGAGGGGGAAGGGGTCAGGCACACTAGGGCAGAGGAGCAGAGTTATTATTCAGTTCCAAAGGAGCTTCCAAAAGAGTCTTATTGGCACTCACTCTGTTGTGGAGAAGGTGAAGCACAGAATTCCACTTGTGTGCTTGAGGACATCCAGGAAGGGAGAAGAAGAGAGAGAGAGAGAGAGACCACAGGGCAACAGCACTAGATCCAGGAAATAAATCCAAGTCTGTCCTGACAAAGTTCATGAAGGCAAAACAGGGCGCAGAGGACAGCAGCTTTGGCAGGCTGGAGTCCCATGAAGGCAGGAGATCTTCTGGCACAGTTTAGCAGGGCAGCTCCTGCTATAAAGGCAGCCACACAGGTGATGTCAATAAGGCAGATCACCTGTGAGGCTGAGGCATGGCCATGACATATGGATCTGATCTGCTGGGCTGCGAATGCAATTGACCAAATTTATTCCACCATGCGAGGTGGGAAAGCGGATCCTACCTGCCCAGGGAGCACGTCTGCGGCTGGATATGTGAATGATCCTTGGGGCAAATGGAGAATTTTCTGCCTGTCGCAACTCTCTCTGGAAGATGTTGAAGATGTTTACATCATTTGATTACTGGTCTCCGGCTTTCTGCTGATTGGAACTGGTGGAACCTGGATGTACTGTAACGTGACGAAGTGGCTCTCAGACAAAGGCGGACTGGGAGTGCTTTGCGCTGGGACGCAGAGAGACGTACAGACTCAGACTGAGAAATTGAATGGACTGGAGGCCAAGATCAATGCTCTGTCTGCCCGCGTGTATCGCATCGAAGTCTCCCTTGGAAGGCTGGAAACCATCATGGAGCGAGTGTCGGCTCAACTTGGAGGGAATCAAGAAAATTGACCAGATCTGTGAATTTCTCCGCCATAACGCAGCACCTGGACTTCAGCAGGCAGACAGAAAGCTTTGTCTGTCTGCGAGAAAACAAACATCTCTAATCAGGAACGCTCCCTAACTGTACCAAAACAACTCCGCTGAAGGTGTGAGAAACTGAGCCCGTCGTCATGGTAATCTGCATTCCTCCCCTGCCATGACCTTCACCACAAATTCAACGCCTTGGTGACTCTCTTATGTCTGATCTTGTTCGGGTTGTACTGGAACAAATTTCGTTGTCAGTGAAAGCTGTGCATACGAAAAACATAATCTCACACCCCCCACTTATAAAGGTGCGCTGCTCACTGCTGCACCTCAGTCAACTTTGAACTGTATTGTGTACCTCTTGTGGACCTTTTGTCTCGTGAAATAATGTGCTTCAATGTTGATGTATTTTTGCTTGTACTTTTAACTCATGCCGCCCTCCTGCGGCAGGGGCTGAAGATACTTGATTTTTTACATCTTTTCCTGTAACCTCATGTGTCTTTTCTGGGCGATAAAACGCCGTCTAGCGGCTGCTGCCCACCACAATGAATTTCCCCCCGGGGATTAATAAAGTATATTTGATTTGATTTGATTATACATTACCAATATGGATTCAGGTCATCAAGAATCCTTAAGTATCCATAAATCACCTTACAATGATTAAATGCATTAAGATTATGTAACTAGGTATACATTATTTTAGAAATCATCATAACTTGTACGGATCAAATATTCAAAATACATACAGGGTATTTGTCAATAGAAATATTATAAATCACATCTTGGGTAACCAAGTAAAGTAAATGATTAAACCACTTCACTTTAACCATCTTCAATAATTGATTTAAGTAATTGTATTATTATAATGATATGGTAATGCTGAGAAATAAAAGGTCCATATTCTGTCAGTTGTCCAAGGTTGGTATTTGTTCTTCTGCTGCCTGATTGACAGCCATCCTTCTGAATTTTACAGAGTTCATATTTTTTTCACTGTAATGTCTGCAGATACTGTTTGTCAAGGTCCTTGCCCCTCTGCAGCTGAATAAGTTGAGGTTAAGTTGTCAGAACTCAGCTGAAAATCAGGGACACAGTTGACTTTCAGAGACAGTGCACATTCCAGACGCCACAATTTTCTGGAAATCAAATTGGACGGTTTTATTTATTACTTCATGTGTTTGCTAAGATGTCTGTAATCACGCCCTTCTCAAAGGCTTTCATGTTGTTGTCAACCTAAATCTTGGACCGGTCCGGTGGACCAAATGGTTTAGTGAAGACCATGCAGCTCATCACCCAAGTGTTTTGAATCTGCTTGCCATTCCTTAGAACCCTGGCATGTTTAGCAATTTTAGCATTCCTTTACGGTCATTCACTTGCTCATCTGATCCCAACTGGCAGATTTGCTTGTCTTTTTTGTTTTCCTCTTCTCATATTTCAATGCTCCTTAAAGTTCCTGGAAACATTAGCTTTCCAAACTTGTGATTTAGCCTTGCGAGGCGTTATTTAAGCCGAATGTCAGGATCTAGTATTATTATGCTGCTACCATACTCCTGGTCCCACTGGAAGTCTTTGATTTTTTTCTTTGTTTCATCAGAGCTACCTTGTGCTATTGATTCACAAACCTGATGATAATAACTGGTTTATCTGTCTCCTTTTTTCTGGGTAGTGGGTGGCTTGTCTTGATGGTATTTAGATCCAGGGGAATCCTTTTAGACTTGAGAAATGATTCAGCTTGACGCTCGATGCTATTACCAGGATCACAATCATTGCTAGCAGTTTTGCATCCAAGTACACATGGATCCCACAAGACAGAATAAGGGATACCAGTCATCATAATATGATAGAACATATTTAACAATTTGAACCGTACTCCTTAGCTTCTAGCCTTGGTACCTTTCCACCTGGTCTTCTGGACACACAGTATGTCTACCTTCCTCCTCTGCATCATGTCAACTAACTCTACATTTTCCTGTCACAGTTCCAATCTTCAAAGTCCCAACTCTTAGTCCAATACTCATGACTTTCCTCTTCTCTCTCTTCCTATGGATCCACCTTCCTTATCTCCTATTTTTGTCCAACAGTTGTCCAATTCCCATCGACAGCCCTGATTCGCATATTTGGTTTGGCAAAGATTTTACATCCGATGCCATTCCCGGAACAACTTTCTCCATTTACTCAAGTTAGGGACAGACTCGAAACCCTGGCTTTGGACCCCAAACTATTTTTCTTGTAATTTGTATTTTAAGTCGGGCTGCACGGTGGCGCAGTGGTTAGCGCTCTTGCCTCACAGCGAGAAGGCCCCGGTTCGACTCCTGGGACCTTTCTGTGTGGAGTTTGCATGTTCTCCTCTTGCATGCATGGGTTTTCACCGGGGACTACGGCTCCCTCCCACCGTCCAAAAACATGCTTCATAGGTTAATTGATGACTCTGAATTGCCCCTAGGTGTGAATGTGAGAGTGATTGTGTGTGTGATTGAGGCCCTGCGACAGACTGGCAACCTGTCCAGGGTGTACCCCGCCTTCGGCTCCGGCACCCCCGCGACCCCGAAAGGGAAGAAGCGGTCAAGAAGATGGATGGATGGATGTATTTTAAGTCACTGTGTTATCAAACTTCTAACCTTATCCTTTGCATTTTTAATTAGATAAGATAAAAGAAAAAATCCCAAACAGCACAGGTTAGTACATTTTATCCTACAAACATTTTTAACAGAAAATAAAAAACACACAAAGGAGATTTTTTTTCTCTTTATTGCTGACATGCAAACACCCTGTACTGTTCCAGCATCTCATCTAAGCCCAGACATGTGTCTCTGTGTTCATCCCCTTGACACTCCTCAGCTGTTGGCCAATACTCAATCCAAGTTCTCTCTCCAAGGACGTACTGATATCTGAAAGCCAAGAGGAAGTGGATGAATGATTAAACCTCAGTAACAGATTATAAAGTGATAACCACAAGTGAGTTGAAGTCATATGAGTTGCATGGAGATACTAGTTGACACTGACATGTATAAACCAGACTTACGTTTGCTGTTTTTCATCCCTGTATATGTCTCCGGATGATCCCATGATCAGGTATGTTTTGCCTTTCAGCAGATTCAAAGCTTCTCTACAATGGGGGTAATTGACAAATTCCCGCAGGTTTCGCATGGGGCTAACATCTGTACTTCCTGTAACAACAAAAATGGAAAAGATGTGTATGTGTGTGTGTATATATACAGTATGTGTGTGTGTGTATGTTTGGGGGGGGTTATGGTGAAACAAATGCTTGATTTGAATTTCAGGCAAAAACCATGACAAATTTAGGTGTCAACTGTGGAGTTATAAAATCCAGCCCAAATGTGTTTGACCTGGATACAGTCTATAACTGGGTCCTTAAGAAGGGTGGCTCTAGCAGTTTTTGATACAAGACCTGGTAAATACCAGAGACTGTTGTTTATGTAGCCAACAGAAACTCCAACTTGGATGTAGTGTGATACCACAAGACATACCCCTTGCTATTGATTCAAAGCCAAAGGAAGGACAGGTATGTTTTTGAGAATATAGGAATACCCTCTCTGCTTTGTGCTGATGTGCTCGGCATGGAGAAGCCAATGATGAAAATCAGCAACTCCAAGTTTGTAGCCATGGTTCCCAAACAGAACAAGATTGCCTTCCCTCTTCTGCTTAGAATGAATCACTCTGAAGTGGTCAAAGTTTGATTGCTTTTGCATTCTGTTTCCAAATGACAGACACATGAAATATGAGATTAACTTATAAAATAGTGTTTGCAGTCATGAGTTTCATTCAGACATTAATAACGTTATGCCCACTTTCATCTGTGCAACATTAATCATCTCCGCCCTTCTCTCACTGTCAATGCGGCTTCTATCTTGGTTAACAGGTTGGTCACTTCTCTCCTCAACTACTGTAACTCTCCCAAACAAAACTCTCAACAAGCTACAACTGGTCCAGAATTTAGCTGCCCGCATCGTCTGTAGAACTTCAATCTGTGATAATATCAACCCTGTCTCAGGCAACTGCACTGTCATGGTTCAACCACCAGAGGGAGCGCTCACCTGAGTTCTGAACTCTTCACCTGCCCTCACCTGGAGTAATCTTCATCAGCTGTTTCCCATCACCTCATCACTGCCATAGTATTTAGTCTGGCTTCTCACCACAGCTCACTGCGAAGTCTTGTTTCCCCTGCATACAGTCCAAGCGTTTTCTCCTATGCCTGTCTCCTTGTGTTTTGACTCCTGCCTGAGTCCTCGACTCTCCGCCTGGCCCCTGTGTTTTGACCTCAGCCTGTTTTCTGACCACGCCTTGCCTTGTCCTGTGTCTTCATTAAAACCTTTCGTTTGCACATGAATCCACATGTCTCTGCCTCTTCGTCACAGAAGACTTCGCCAGCCTCAGATCCAGCAACAAGTGTTCCCACGCCAACAAACCCAGGAGGTTTTGCTACCGTGCTACTGGAGCACGGTTGTCAACTTCACCAGCTAACTGCAACCACTAACGCCATCATGGAACAGCTTCTTGCCAATCCAGCTGTTGACGCTATACCTGCAATTTCCCGGTCCTTACCTTCCATGCCAATGGGTCCGGAGAGCCCTCCAGCTGCTGCCACTCCTGTGTCCGGTCCACGTCTGTCCTTACCGGATAAATTCCCAGGGAAACCTGAACACTGTAATGGTTTCCTCAAGCAATGTCAGCTGTTCCTGCATCAACAAGCTCATCTTTACCCCACTGAAGAAGCCAAGGTCTCCTTCCTGTGTTCGCTGTTATCCGGTGAAGCTTTGGAGTGGTTGGCTGCCGTTTGGTCAGGAGGCTCATTACCCTTCCATTCATATGATGCCTTCACTCAATTGTTACATGCCGTATTTCACCATGAACGAGAGAGGCTCATGCGCGAAAACCTCTGTCTTTACTGTGGGAGTCCCAGTCATCACCCACCCGACCGTCCCCCCAGACGGTCGGGTGGGCCGGTGAGTGATAACTTTCCTCCTTTTGAAATACCTATCACTCTTAACATAGCAGACAGAAGTATAGCAACATCAGCCATGATAGATTCAGGGGCAGCAGGAAATTTTATTGACTTGGTGTCTTCTCATGCTAATGCTATCCCTGTGCTGCCGTGCGATGCACGGGTGGCAGTTTCTGCCTTAGTTGGTCGCCCTCTGGGTTCTGGAAGGATCAAGTTCATCACTCCAGCCATCCGACTTGAGATCCAGGACCACCATGAAGACCTCAGATTCTTCACTATTGACTCTCCTCACTGTGCCGTCATTCTGGGTTTGCCATGGCTTGAGACACACGACCCTAGCATCACCTGGTCTACTAAGGAACTGAACTTCACGTCCAGCGTCTGTCGGGACCACGTCTGGAAACCACAAAACTCGGCGCCCAAGCACTCTCCACCTCATCAGGTAGCCACCTCCAAGATCGTCACACATGATCCAGAGCTAACACCTGACTTTTTGCCTGCTCAATACAGGAATTTGCTGGAGGCCTTTAGCAAACGCAATGCTACACGTCTTCCTCCCCACCAGTCGTATAACTGTCCAATTGAACTGCTGCCTGGAGCCACTCCAATGAGGGGAAGGGTGTTTCCCCTGTCCCAACCGGAAACTGAGGCCATGCAGAACTATATTCAGGAAGAGCTGCAAAAAGGATTCATATGACCATCCACGTCACCTGCCTCAGCAGGGTTCTTTTTTTTCAAAAACTAGAATGGCGGCCTGCGTCCCTGCATAGACTTCAGGAGTCTGAACGATGTAACGGTCAAATACTGCTATCCGTTACCTTTGGTTCCAGCAGCATTGGAACAATTACGCCAGGGACACTTCTTCAGAAAGCTAGATTTACGCAGCGCATACAATCTCATTTGCATAAAGGAAGGGGATGAGTGGAAGACTGCCTTCTCCATGACATCTAGACACTATGAGTATCTCGTCATGCCATTTGGACTGTGTAATGCCCCTTCTGTTTTTCAGGCGTTTGTCAACGACATATTCAGGAACATGCTACAGCACCACGTCATTGTCTACATTGACAACATCTTAGTATATTCAAACACCTTTGAAGAGGACGTAACCCATGTTCGTCAGGTTCTCCAACGACTGATAGACAACAATCTTTACGTCAAGGGTGAGAAGTGCAAGTTCCATACCACTTCTATATCCTTTTTGGGGTACGTAATTAGTTCCCAAGGGGTCACCATGGATCAGGGTAAAGTGGATGCAGTGTTACAATGGCCTCACCCTAAACCGTCAAAGACTTGCAGCATTTCTTAGGATTTGCCAACTTCTATTGTCGGTTTATGAGGGGCTTTAGTGTCGTTGCAGCTCCTCTCACCTCCCTTTTGAAAGGTGCAACCAAAGTCCTCCGGTGGACTCCAGAAGCCTCCTTCACTTTTAACATGTTGAAAACACGCTTCTCTCAATCGCCCATCTTACATCACCCAGATCCCACCAGTCCATTTGTTGTCGAAGTAGTTCCTTCTAATACAGGAGTGGGGGCGATTCTTTCCCAACATCATGGTTCTTCACCTAAAATGTTCCCATATGCGTACTTCTCACGCAAACTCACTGGCCCTGAACAAAATTACAACGTTGCTTATCGAGAGTTGCTAGCCATGAAAGAAGCATTCACGGAGTGGAGACAATGGCTGGAGGGGGTATCCCTGCCTTTCCTCTTTCTGACAGACCACAAAAACCTGGAATATATCAAAACGGCAAAAAGGTTGAATTCAGGACAAGCTCACTGGTCCCTGTTCTTCTCCCGCTTCCATTTTCAGATCTCCTATCGCCCTGGCTCCAAGAACGGAAAGGCGGATGCTCTCTCTCGTTTGTATGAGAAGGACTACAAGGTTTCCCAAGAACCTGAGAATGTGGTGCCCACCTCCATCATCATGGCCCCCATCCAGTGGGACATCATCACTGAACTCACTGATTGCAATGCCGCCAATCCACCGCCGCCGTCATGTCCGCCTAATTGTGTCTATGTTCCACCACCTTACCGGACACCTCGTCCATGACACTCCGGCGGCTGGTCATCCAGGTATGGCAGGCACTCAAGCCCTGGTCAAGAACACCTTCTGGTGGCCCACCCTGCAGGCCGACGTTCCACAATTCGTCATGGAGTGTGCCACATGCCAGATGTCCAAGTCCCCTCGACAACTCCCAGCTGGTTTGCTGCAACCTCTACCCATTCCTCATCGTCCCTGGTTCCACATAGCAGTGAATTTCAGTACAGACTAACCTCGCTCTCAAGGTAATACTACCATTCTATCCGTTATTGACCGTTTCTCCAAGGCATGTCGTCTCATTCCTCTTCCCAAGCTTCCCACAGCCATGGAGACAGCAGAACACCTGCTGACTCACGTCTTCAGTCATTACGGGCTTCCTGAAGACGTATTGGACCGTGGACCACAATTCACATCCAGGGTGTGGCGGGAGTTGTGTAAGGGACTTGGAATCAACGTCAGCCTCACGTCTGGATACCATCCCCAGTCAAATGGCCAAGTGCAACGTCTCAATCAGGAGGTCACCCAGTTCCTCCGCACTTACTGTAGTCGGCACCAGGAGGAGTGGAGTCGGTTTCTGGTCTGGGCTGAATACGCCCAGAAATCATTAAAGAAAGCTGCCACTGGACTCACACCCTTCCAGTACGTTTTAGGAGTGCAGCCGCCATTCTTTCCCTGGTCTGGAGAATCCACTGAGTTGTCAGCAGTAGACGAATGGTTTCGGCAGTGCGAGGAGACGTGGAGAGTAGCCCATGTTCAGCCCCAACATTCGGTTCGTCGATCCCAGATCCAGGCTGATTGACATCGTCGCGAGGGACCCAACCTTGTGCCGGGTCAATGGGTCTGGTTGTCCACCCGGGATCTCCGCCTGAAGCTGCCTTGCCAAAAACTCAGCCCCAGGTTTGTGGGACCTTTTCAAATTACACGTCAGATCACCCCTGTGTTCTTCCGTCTCAGGCTGCCTCAAGAGTATCGGATCTCACCCACCTTCCACGTTTCACTGCTCAAGCTTGCTTCAGGACCCCTCGATGAAGAACCACCATCTGGTTCTTTGAACTCCAGCCCGCAGCCTCTCATGGTGGATGGAGAAGAAGCCTATGAGTCAATGAGATCTTGGACTCCAGACGCCGGAATGGCCGACTACAGTATCTCGTGGACTGGGAGGGGTACGGTCCTGAAGAACGCTCATGGGTTTCCTCCAGCGATATCCTCGACCCCTCTCTCCTCTCAGACTTTCACCAGTCCCGTCCGGACAGGCTAGCTCCTCTTCGTAGGGGTCGCCCACAGCACCGTCGACCCTCTCGCTTCCAAAGCCACTCGCCGGTTGGGGGGGGGGGTCTGTCATGGTTCAACCTGCTGCGTCTCCCTTCAACCACCAGAGGGAGCGCTCACCTGAGTTCTGAACTCTTCACCTGCCCTCACTTGGAGTAATCTTCATCAGCCGTTTCTCATCACATCATCACTGCTATAGTATTTAGTCTGGCTTCTCACCACAGCTCACTGCGAAGTCTTGTTTCCCCTGCATACAGTCCAAGCCTTTTCTCCTATGCCTGTCTCCTTGTGTTTTGACTCCTGCCTGAGTCCTCGACTCTCCGCCTGGCCCCTGTGTTTTGACTTCAGCCTGTTTTCTGACCACGCCTTGCCTTGTCCTGTGTCTTCATTAAAACCTTTCGTTTGCACATGGATCCACATGTCTCTACCTCTTCATCACATGCACTGACTTTCAATTAAATTCAGAATTCAGTTCTTCTGATATCTAATGACACCATGGGGAGCTGAGCCTTAAGCTGGTCAGCTCCCCAACTCTCTTCAGCCCGACCTTTGCAATTTTGACTCCTTACCCATGTTCAAATCCAGACTCAAAACTCGCTTGTCTATATCCACTTTCTCACTTTGACTTTTTGTCTATTCTTTAGTTGGCTTTATTTTATTTTATAGTGCTCTTCGTATGTATGTTTACTCTGTTTATCTTACTATGTGCAGTGTCATTGAGTGACAAAAAAGGTGTTTAAAATAAAATTGTATTTATATTATTATTATCCAGCCAGGGGTCTGAGTATGCAGGCGAGCGCCTGGCAAGAAGAATTCTTCTTGTGTGACCCAGGCAAACTCAGCCCGGAAAGCATAAACATGATTCCCTTCCCACTCCCCCACAACTTGCTGGAAGGGTTGGGAGGGTCCACTGCTGTCAGATCTTGGTCAACAATATAGGTTTACATTAAGGAATTGGATGTAATTTTGGTGAAAGGAAAGGAATCTGACCTTCTGAAGTAAACGGAGCTGTACTGGCTTGAGGTAGTTGGGCTTGTCTCCATGCAAGGTTTGCGCTCTAAAACTATCTATTTAAAAAGGTCCTTCCATCTATCTACCACTTGAGAGATAGCAGGCTGGTGAGTCCTTACTCAACACCTTCCAGCTTTGCCGTACGTGTTTGAGTTCACCCTTATGAGCAAGAGGAGCACAACTCCTCTACAGATCTCTCATTGAGATTTTAGCTTATGGGCCAAAAAGCAGTAGAGCATGTAGCCTTCTTGGGTGCTCTGCCACCATCATTACAATTGATTTTTACACCTGGAGTGCTTGTTTCAAAGAACAGCACTCTGGACCTGAATCCAAGGGATGTTCTGTTATTGGATTTTTCTCTTGGCCAGTTTGTTCATAACAAACAATATGTTTGAGCAGAGGGATAATCACTATTTTCATGATTTTCGACAAAAAGTCAATGGTACATTCATTGATGGTAGTCATGTCATCTGAACTTGAACCATCTGTCTATAAGAGGGAAAAAAGAGCTGCAAACTTGTCATCACGTGGGAGTGAGTTGAATTCATTGGCTGAAAAAGAGTCAAATAAACTTGTCAAAGAGACTTTTGAGTATTGTTTTGTGATAAAACGTTGTGAATGCCGGACCAAACCACCCTTTTGTTTAGGAGGATAGTATTATGCCCCAACCATAACCTACTTCTAAGAGAACTTCAATCAGTATACCTGCTCTGAAAGCTGAAATACCAACCTTCTTTGATGGAATCCTGCACCCGCATGGTATAGGTGTCTATAGACTGTTTATAGTCAGCTTCTTCCACCAGAACTTTGTACACTGTAAGGAGACAGAGGCAGCTGTCAACTTTAGATAGGGATAGGTGCATAGGGAAGATGTACACTCAAACAGTTCTAAATGTAGCGCAACTCTTACCATACTCAATTTTACTGGTCTCTGTGCTCTCACAGATTTTAGTTGCCCGCTCATCATTGTTTATTTGACCCTTCCTCTGCATGCTGCAGTTCTCTAAAAACAAGAAAACAGCATGAACACACTGTGTGAAAAAGAACCTAATGTCAATGTAAATTTTACTGCAACTAAAACAGTTGACTAGTCTGGATGAACGTCTTGTGCAACCACCTGGTGGTTTTGAAACTGTATTAGTTCTAAGTTTTGTTAATACAACTTTCTGACTCTTCTGGCTAATGGTGGCAACCTGTCAACTTCCAATCTCTCTTAATAAACCTGTCTGGTGGGTGCACTCCCTGGGTCCACCTGCTGAATCTATATCATGTCCCATTTTGTTTTGGGACTTTTTCTTGAATAGCAGCGTATTGTTTTATACTTGTGTACTAAGATAAGAACAGAGTGAGATGTATGCTTTTGTTTGATGCTGATTGGCTTGTTTCATTCTTGTCCTCAGTCATCAGTGGAAGTCTTTTGATATACAAATGTAACTTAGTTACCTTCTGCACATGTGCACACGTCACCTCTGCAAAGCTGCATCAGCTGTCCTGCCTCCCTTTCTGGATGGTAAAACTTAACACAAGGTGTTTCTGGTAAAAGAAAAATTATATTAATACCATTGACTTTTATTTTTACTTTAAACTGTACTTATCTTTACCCTGATGAGTACAGATGCAGCTTGTACTTACGCTCATAATATTCATAGACAGACACTGCTGCTGGCTGAAGAACGCCCACTGGAATGGTCTCCTGGATCCTGAAAGTGATCTCCTCTGGTCTGGTGTGAGAAACCTGCAGGCAGATGAAATTCAGGTATCAGTTATTTGCTGTAATTTGGGAATACTCTTATCAGCCAATCAGACTGTTAGCTGGGTAGTCTTTTGAGCAGGCCTGTCCAATTGTGCAAAATTATCATCATGTGGGGCTTTACTGTAGATTGATGTGGTGGGAACATGGATGAGAACAAAGCTGCAAGTGGATCTTAGTTCTTTTTTAAGGCCCGGTCCTACTGGCTTTCACAGTCATTTCACAGAAAAAATGTCATCCCCGTGGTACAGACGCTGTTAGCAGCGGACTGGTAGTGCAGCGGCTGAGATATGGCAGCGGAATTTACATGCGTACACACGGTACAAAATTTGCCCACTGTTACACGCAGAATTTTTGAATTGCACAAAAATTTTGACGCAGGTGACTGCGTGTGGTACCAGTGGTACAGCCGTGCAATGGCTGTGGAACGGCAGGGCCAATTCGAGGTCAGCTCGTGAAGAAAACGCTGGCATGTGCACTGGGACGCCGAAGTTTTGCGTTCGTGCAAGTCTGTAGCACAGCCAGTCTGCATTTGTACCACTGCTTACGACTGTTTAGCAGCTGAGTGTGGGAGGACACGCTTACACGCAATTACGCAGTGCTCTGACAGTGGAGTGGGAGTGGAATGGACTCCGGCATCTGTATCACTGCTATTCCACGAACATGCATGAAGTAAACGCATCTAAGCCCGTGTGGCAGATTTTCCAATTTTTTTTACCCATGATAAATCCTATGGAACCGGGCCTTTAATTGATTTATACATTGCGGTCGTTGAATACAAGTGATTGAAAGATGAAGCTATGTGAAGCATTGAAGCCTTTGATCCAATTGGTTCATTCCAGTGTAAATATTCTTGAAACTTCATTCGCTCTGGTAGGATATCTATTTGGCACAAAAATATGGGTTGGTATGAATTTGAATTGTGTTTTTATTTTGCAGAAAGTCCAAATATAAAACACTTAGCAATATTTAGAAGTATACAAAACTAGTGTTGTCATGCAATTATATTTTTGTTCAATTAATTCATCTTAACCTGTAATAAATTATCATATATTTTCACTAGTGACTGGTCTCCCATAGACACCGATCTCCAAGAAACACAGGGTCTAGCATGTGCTTGTTCTATTAGACGCCGGTCTCTAATAGTAGCTAGACTACTTTAAGATCCGCCCATCTTCCCAGAGGCAGGGAGATGGGGTGTTTATGGTAATGGTTTATATTGTAAGCCAGCGATGGGGAAGAAACGCTTATTTGATTTAGCTTTTCATCTTTGTGGGGTGGCATTTGCCAAAGAACATTTTGGTGAGGAATATGCCCAATATTTTGGAGTGGATCCTAAATGCATCAGAGAATAGCACCAGCAGGTGGGTAGAAAAGGATCAACAGGAGGTCTGTAGGATGTACAATCAAAGGTAGTGAAGAATAAGAACTTCTGTTAACATGGATAATTGAGCAGTGAAAAATGTGTTCTTTTGTTGGATTGCTTTTTGGAACAACAGCCTGCAGTTTTGGCAATTTTAATGGCAAGAGATTTGAGAAGGGGCGAAGATGTCAATACTTTGACAGAGGACCTTGCTGCAGTTGAGGCAATTGTAAAACTTGTGGAACCAGTCAAAGTGGCCACAACGCTCCTGTGTGAGGAAGACAACGGCACCCTCTTCATGGTTGCTTCTGTTCAGGCAAAACTGAGAAAGTACTTTAACAGTAGTCCCCAGCCACCGGGCCGTTGACCAGTACCGGTCCGTGGATCAGTTGCGACTGGGCTGCGGAAGAACAAATAAATCATACCCTTTTTTAAAATGTATTTAGTCATTTTTGTTTGAGTCAGAAATCTTTTATTTTGAAAATCAACCAGATCCTATCGATTAGATTGAATTGGTGACTCTAAATTGCCCCTAGGATTGAATGTGAGATGGAATGTGTGTGTGATTGAGGCCCTGCGAAAGACTGGTGACCTGTCCAGGGTAAACCCCGCCTTCACCTGTCAGTAGCCGGGTTAGGCTCCGGCACCCCCGCGACCCGACAGGGACAAAGCGGTCAAGAAAATGAATGTTTTATAAAAAATATTTTTGTGAGTAAATGGTTTCACTTGAAGCTTTTGCATGGAGCTTCAAAGTAGTCTGATTTGTTTCCTATTGAGCATCAATAATTGATTTGTTGGTTGGAGTATTGAAGTTTTTTTTTCCCCTTAAACTTGATTTTAACCACTTCTTACATGACACTAAATTAAGAGGTCTTATGTGTTTTATCAATCCTCCATCATCAGCTCTCCTTTTGCGTCACGTGCCCAAAACTGAGTCTCTGGTTGGTTGATGCAAACAATGTTTAGATATTTGAACTTGTGCTGCTCAAATCGCGCTGCTGCCAGACCAACATGCTGTGCCTGACGCTAGAATCACGGCGCAAGACCTCAGATCACGTCTATAGCATTGATATGAGTGAAAGCCAATTGCATTAGATGTCAACAAGGAGACAAAAAAAAAACAAAAAAAAAAACGTAAAAGAATCAGCTTACATCATCTGAGAGTTGACTCGTTCGACTCCCTCAATAAAGGTTAAATGCTTGAGGGTCCATTCTATAAGTTTTTTTTGTGTGTTTTGTTTAACCTGGTATATAGTAACAGCAAACTCAGTCACTGTCTCCTTGCTCCTTGAGTCAAACAAACGTCTTATTGTTAGTTCACAATTGTCTAAGCCAAGAATAAATAACTCAAAAGCCTTACAAGATACCTGGAAGATTCAGAATATGCAGACATTAATGAGAAGGAGCCTGGAGTCAGACCTTATCCAGGTAGATGATGAGGGAGCCTTTTTCTGAAAGAGCTGTATCCATTTCAAACTTGCTAACGATACGGGCACGCCCTCCAGACAACTGTAGACAAAAGTTCAAGTCATCATTGGTTTAGAGTATTTGTTTAATCTCATCCTGAACTGATTTACACTCTTACAGCTTTTAGGTCGTCCAGGTTGGGAGTGAAGCCCGTCAGCAAACCGATGTCTAAGATGGACATGGTGGCATCACGTTCGCTGTCCTTGTATCTGTATGAGAGCACTGTGAAGAAACTGAAGAGAATCGGAGCAAAGCAAACATAATGGGACTGGTATACTTACAAAACCTCTATCTGAAGCTTGTAGACCTTTTTATCCCCAATATTCTTATCTGTAGGAAAAAACGTCTCAATATATGAGTAAAAAACTGAAATAGTAAAACTACAGAAACAAAGTTACCTGGAAGCAGCTGCACTGATACATCAAAGTTTTGGCAGTCACTTTCCTTTTCTTGAGGAAGAGCATAGTACAAGGACACCATCTGTACAAGCAAGATAAATGTACATAGTAACCAAAGCAAGTAATATACATGTGTGAACTGTTTGTGCCTGGTGGGGGACAAAATGGAGAAGACCCCATTTTGAGTTCAGCACTGTGGTTTTAAAAAAGAAGCCTGATTAAAATAGATGTCACTCTTCCCATCTCAAAGTCCTGTGTTTCAAACAGATTGCAATACATGAGATCAACTTTTGAAGTTTACACTTTGAACAATAATGCCCTCCCCTTCTCTCCAAGCAAGTACACCTTCTTCATGATAAATTTCTGCTATTGTCTTAAGTTTAATGGAAAAGTCAAAGTTGTTTAAAGGAGACGAAGGTGTTTTCTGGTCACTGTGTTTTTAATTCTGAAGATAAATACACTTTATTGCGGAAGTCTTCATGTCCTGGGTCTTCCGCGGGGCCTCCGCCCAGTGGGACATGCCCGGAACACCTCACCAGGGAGGCGTCCAGGAGGCATCCGGATCAGATGCCCGAGCCACCTCAACTGGCTCCTCTCGATGCGGAGGAGAAGCGGCTCTACTCCGAGCTCTCTCCGGGTGACCGAGCTTCTCACCCTATCTCTAAGGGAGCGCCCCGCCACCCTCCGGACAAAACTCATTTCAGCCGCTTGTAGTCGGGATCTCGTTCTTTCGGTCACGACCCAGAGCTCATGACCATAGGTGAGTACTGGAACGAAGATCGACCGGTAAATTGAGAGCTTTGCTTTCTGGCTCAGCTCTCTTTTCACCACAACGGACCGGTACAGCGACCGCATAATAGCGGACGCAGCACCAATCCGCCTGTCGATCTCACGCTCTGATCTTCCCTCACTCGTGAACAAGACCCCAAGATATTTAAACTCCTCCACCTGAGGCAAGAGCACTCCACCCACCGAGAGAGGGCAAACTACCTTTCTCCGGTCGAGAACCATGGCCTCAGATTTAGCCGTGCTGACCCTCATCCCAGCCGCTTCACACTCGGCTGCAAACTGCTCCAATGCATGTTGGAGGTCCCGGTTCGATGGAGCCAACAGAACAACATCATCTGCAAAGAGCAGAGAGAAAATCCTGTGGTCCCCAAACCAGATCCCCTCCGGCCCATGGCTGCACCTAGAAATTCTGTCCATAAAGACTATGAACAGAACCGGTGATCAAGGGCAGCCCTGCTGGAGTCCAACATGCACCGGGAAAAGGTCTGACTTACTGCCGGCTATGCGAACCAAGCTCCTCGGACGGACTCTCCTCTCCAGTAGCCTGGCATAGACTTTCCCAGGGAGGCTGAGAAGTGTGATTCCCCGGTAGTTGGAACACACCCTCCGGTCCCCCTTCTAGAAAAGGGGAACCACCACTTCAGTCTGCCAGTCCAGAGGTACGGTTCCTGTTTGCCACGCAATGCTGCAGAGACGTGCCAACCAAGACACTCCCACAACATCCAGAGACTTGAGGTACTCAGGGCGAACCTCATCCACCCCCGGAGCCTTGCCACCGAGGAGCTCTTTGACTACCTCAGTAGTGATGGGAATTATGGTTCCTTTTACTGACTCGAGTTTTAATGAGTCACTCACCAAAGTGAATCGATTCATTTGAGTCATTTGAATCATTGAGTCACTTGCCCAGAGAGTCCAAAGTAAAACACGCCACGTCCAATTTATTCATATTACTAAATTAATTATGAAAATAATTAAAACAAATCATTGCGTTGTGGGACACAAAGAAAATTTATTATTTAAAATGTTAAAAAAAAAGTTTTTTCAATGTATGTAAATTAAATTTCTGGAAAAAAGAAAGGGAAAAAAAATAAAGTACAAACAAGTGAACATATTTTTATAACAAGCTAAATAAAGAGCAGAAATCAACTGAGTTTCTGTTAGTTTTGTAGTTAATTACATTATTGGAGAGAAAAAATTAGCAAGTTGGATACCAAAGTCAGTTTAAATTTTTAAAAAGTGGTGGAATTGATTAATATTCTTTTATTTGCTTTTCAAGACATAAAATGAAAAATGAATTTAATAATGTGGCAGCAGTTCGTCAGGGCAGAGAAGCAGCTGAGCAGAGGAAGCAGCTCCTCCCCGTCAAACAGGCTGATAAACTAAAGCTAAGCTAAGCTAAGCTAAGCTAAAGCTAACGCTCCAGCACAATGGATTCCTACAAGCTTCAGAGCGAGGCAGAGCTGCTGAGAGTTTTTTTCAAACGATTCACCTCCAAACGAGGCGAACTGCTCTGTGATTGGTCACAGATATGAGTACTGACTCGATACAGTCCAAAATGAGTTCTCTTCAGTGAGCTCTGAGTCCTGAACGAATCATAGCTGCTCCTCCATGTGTCCTGACTCGTGATTCAGCTCGGAGCGAGGCGCTGTTCGGGTTTCCGGTGAGCTCTGAGTCCTGAATCATGAGTCATCGCTCATTTGATTCAGCTCGAAACGAGGTGAATCAAATGAATCAGGTGAATCATATGAGTGGTGACTCGAACACCTGCATTCATCCCGGACTCAGAGAGCAGCTCGCACTCACAACAGCACCTCCGCGAGGGGAGGGGTATGGGAGTGGCCAATAGATCCTCCGGTTGGGAGGGGGAGCAGATTCTCTGGTTGGGAGGGGCCAGGGAGCAGATTCTCCCAAAGGGAGGGGTGACTGAGGAGCAGCAAGTGTTGTCTGTAGAAGAGCGGTGAGCACAGACAGAGCGAAACCAGCGATTCTGTCGTGTTTCAGCTTTGTCTCTGAGGTTTTTAGTACTTCTCACAGCGAAGAGAATTAGTGGAAGGAAGTGAGTCAATTAATGAGTCAGTGGGGAAGATGACTCATGATTCTCGAGTCAGTAAAGTGACTCGCGAGTTTTGAACGATTCGTTCACGACTCGCACATCACTATACCTCAGTGACCTCAGCTTGGGTGATGGACAGTTCCACCCCAGTGTCCTCAGCCTCTGCTTCCTCAACGGAAGGCATGTCAGCAGGGTTGAGGAGATCCTCAAAGTATTCTTTCCACCGCCCGACAATGTCCCCAGTTGAGGTCAGCAGATCCCCACCTGCACTGAAAACGGTGCCTGTGGAAAACTGCTTTCCCCTCCTGAGGCGCCGGATGGTTTGCCAGAATCTCTTCTCCATGGCCTCACCAAACTCCTCCCAGGACCAAGTTTTTGCCTCCAACACAGCCCGGGCCGCAGCTCGCTTAAACTGCCGGTACCTGTCAGCCGCCTCTGGAGTCCCACAAGCCAACCAGGCCTGATAGGACTCCTTCTTCAGCTTGACGGCATCCCTTACTTGCGGTGCCCACCACCGGGTTCGGGGGTTGCCGCCGCGACAGGCACCAGAGACCTTGCGGCCGCAGCTCCGGAAAGCAGCAGAGACAATAGAGGTGGAGAACATGGTCCACTCGGACTCAATGTCACCAACCTCCCTCGGCACCTGCTTGACGTTTTCCCGGATGTGGGAGTTAAAGATCTCCCTGACGGAGGGCTCAGCCAGACGTTCCCACCAGACCCTCACAGTACGTTTAGGTCTGCCAAGTCTTTCCGGCCTCCTCCCCCGCCAGCGAATCCAAGTCACCACCAGGTAGTGATCAGTGGACAGCTCTGCCCCTCTCTTTACCCGAGTGTCCAGAACACACGGCCGGAGATCGCCTGAAACGACTACAAAGTCGATCATCGATCTCCTACCTAGGGTGTCCTGATGCCAGGTGTACTGATGGACACCTTTGTGTTCGAACATGGTGTTTGTTATGGACAAACTATGACGTGCACAGAAGTCCAACAACAAAACACCGCTCGGGTTCAGGTCAGGGAAGCCATTCCGACCAATCACGCCCCTCCAGGTACCACTGTCATTACCCACGTGGGCGTTGAAGTCCCCCAGAAGGACGACGGAGTCCCCCGTTGGGGCACTTTCCAGTACACCTTCAAGGGACACCAAGAAGGCCGGGTACTCTGAACTGCTATTTGGCCCGTAAGCCAAAACCACAGTCAGAGACCTGTCCCCCACCCGAAGGCGAAGGGACACGACCCTATCGTCCACCGGTGCGAACTCCAACACCTGGCGTCTGAGCTGGGGGCTCACAAGTAAGCCCACGCAAGCACGTCGCTTCTCACCAAGGGCAACTCCAGAGTGGTAGAGAGTCCAGCCTCTCTCGAGGGACTGAGTTTCAGAGCCCAGGCTGTGTGTGGAGGTGAGCCCAACCATGTCTAGCCGGTATCTCTCAACCTCTCGCACCAGCTCAGGCTTCTTCCCTCCCAGAGAGGTGACATTCCATGTCCCAAAAGCCAAAATCCATGACCGGGGTTTGGGCCGCCGAGGCACTCGCCTTCGACTGCCACCCAAACCACAATGCACCGGCCCCTTCAGAGCTCCCCTGCAGGTGGTGGGCCCACTGGGGAGTGATCCCACGTCGCTACTTCGGGTTGGACCCGACCGGGGCCCGTAGGAGGAGCCCCGGCCACCAGGCGCTCGCCTCCGAGCCCCAACCCCAGGCCTGGCTCCAGGGTGGGGCCCCGGTGATGCCAATCCGGGCGACGTAGCGGAATCTCTCATGGCATGACTCATGAAGGGGTTCTGAACCGCTCTTTGTCTGGCTCGTCACTCAGGACCTGTCTGCCATGGGAGACCCTACCAGGGGCAAAAAGCCCCCCGACAGCATAGCTCCTGAGATCACTCAAGCACTCAAACCCCTCCACCACGTTAAGGTGGCGGTTCAAGGAGGGGCAATTTAAAAAATTTAAAATCTGACCATTTAAATTCTGAGTCAGTCATTCAAAAACTCCCTCCAGTGCTGTTGAATTTCTATAATCAACATCAAATATGAGAACAGAACAATGAAAATGAAGCTAAAAACAGCATGTCAAAGCATACTTGAAATATATCTTGATACTAGAAACATATACTTTTATATTTTTGCGTAAAGTTTGTTTTTCTCATGTGCAGTTGATATTATCTATAATTATATTTGTCTTGTTTCATTTTTGTAGTTTGGTAATTCTCAAGGATAATGTTATAGGTTCAAGTTAAGGTACAGTTTAACAGAAAATTACTGAAGTCAAAATCTTGATTAATGAATACAGTTCCAAAAAAAAGAACACACGTTCTGCGTGAATAATATTACTCTGTTGATGAAAGGACTTTAAAAGACTTGAAACATTTAACAATAGAAGTTGGACTGGACTTGAGACTTGTTGGTCTTCACCTGGCCCTCAATTTGGGACTTGAGGCCATATTTTACATTTAAATCACAAATCTGGAACTTCCTCAGAAACAGTTTCAATCCTTACTTTGACAACAGCTTCTCCCGATCCGGTGGCCCTCACTTTTACATCTTTGTTTATATCTTTAATCTGCAGACACAGTATCAGTCACAAACAAACAAAGAAGAAAATGAACAAATATTGGAATGTATTTGTATCAGCAGCAGGATCTTACTCTAGAGGTTCTTGTAGCGTAGCTGTTGTCACGGTTGAATTCATATTTATCAGGTTTTGATTTGCCTGGCAACAAGATATCCACTTTCAGATCATACTCTGGTTCTGGGGCATTGGTCCAGTACTCTGCTAAAGCTTGGTAAACAATATTTGTAGCCTAAAAGATAAATATTAAAAAACAGATATAAAGGTCAAAATGATTTTGAATGTATTGTACTAAAAATGCAAAGAGGCAAATTATTCCTCACCTGGGTGGACCCGTAATGCCCACCAACAAACTGCTGTCGGTTGAACCATCTCACAACAGGTTTGGCATCTTCAAAAGACTTGATAGCAAAAGACAGGACACAAGAAATTACTGACGTATACTGATTAAGATTTAAAGTGCTGCTCTATTTTACCAGTCATGCAGTCTGTCAGCATGCACACAGAGATAAGCACAGTAGAAACTGGCACAAAACATAAATGAAGAGTCTCAGAAAATCAAAGTAATGAAAGCAATACAATACCAAGAAGACTAAACATTTGAAATAGCAACAGGTCTACTGACATTTTTCCAACTTAAATTTGGCACTGACAGAATGGTTATAGCTAATGGGTTCATTTTGAGGTGACATTTGGTTACAAAATGCAGACAACACCATATGAACATTTCTGCATTCATTAAAATGATGAGAGCATGGTATTATGTACTGATTAGCACTGGCTGTGAATGCCTCTTTTCTCTTTAAAGCATCATCAATCTCTGTAACAAAAATCATCTTCGCTTTCATGTGGATCATTTCTTGAAAACAGGTGCACCTTTCTGTCTTCGCTCAGTAATTTATGCTCAAACCAGTTTTTTGGATTCATCACTCACTTTTTCTACCAGGAAGACTGTTTCACCAACACAGATAATAAAGACAGTGAAAATACCAGTTTTACAATGGTTGTGTTGCTTTATTTATCCATCACACCTTAAACTCAGATGTAGCTGAGGCTAGCGTATGGTTTTTAGCCTCCACTTTGACAATAAAAGGAACATCTTCACCACAAATTTCAAACATTTTATGGAGATTGAAGATGGAATCAAATAAAGTTGCTGATTGATTTATGGAAACTTTGAAAAGGCACATTTGAGAATTTTCCTACAGCAAAGCCGAATTCGGTAGACATCCGCTCAGAAACTTTAGCACAGAAAATGTTCCTTTGTGTTGAAAAAAACCCACTGAATGAGGATTTATGTAAAGACAAAATATGATCAATCTGTCTGCCCTGTAAGATGATCAGAGAATGGATTGAGCGCTAAAAGTGCATTCTGTGGATAAAAAATATGTAATGTTTCCTTTATAGAAGTTTTTCAAATCAGAAACGACCTCTACAAATCAACAACTTTGTTTTATTGAATCTTCATCAGGAGGAGAGTGGGGTAATCTACTTCATATATAATCCTTTATATCTACTCTATTTCACCAGTGTTGCCAAAATGGGCTATTTTCTGCCCAATTGGACAGTTTAGATTCAAAATTTACGGGCAATAATTGCTTTGAGCAGATGGGCATAATTTGGGCAGGTTTGGGTTTAGTTTGGTAGTTCGTTATTAAAAATCAGCAGGACTGTGCAATCAGGAGACGCAGGTTAGCCAGAGACTCGACTGTAAACTATCCTCGCTATCATGAGCAACCAATAATAAAAGCAAAATGTGTCCACTACTCTGTTCGATACAGTAATTTACACGGCGGATTTTCAGTTTGTCCATAACTAATACCATGTTCGAGCAAAAGGGTTTCCATCAATACACCTGAAAGCTGTACACCCTCGCCAGGAGATCGTTAATCAACTTTGTAGTGGTTTCAGGTTACCTGGTGGTGAAGTGGATTTGCTGGAGGGAGAGGAGACCGGAAAGACTTGGCAGACCTAAATGTGCTGTGAGGAGCACTCTGTTAGAAAGGACTTGTAACTCCCACTCCCGGTAGAGCTTCAAACAGGCTGGTGGAATTGAGTCAGAGTGGACCATGTTTTCCACCTCCATGGTCTCTGCTGCTTTCCACAGCTGTGGTCGCAAGGTCTTTTGTGGGTGACAATGAACTCTATCTTTCCAGTACCCCCTCACCACCAACACCACCACCCTCACTGTTTTTCTTTCAACAGCGTGTTTCTATTTTCCTTTTGTTTTTACAAAATGTATTCAATTTTCCTTTTGTTTTTACAAAATGTAATTGATCTTCTTTATTGATGGACTTTTCATAAATAAAAAAATTACCATTATTGTTTCTACTGAAGTTTTTGTTGTTTCATTATACAAAATACATTTTCCATCTTTGACTTTTTGCAGATGTTTAGATCACAGTTTATTAAAAGAGTAAGTGTATATCACTAACACCAGTTCAGCTTGCTTTTTTCCCCATCTGACCAAAATGTATCTGCTCTTGGCAGCTCTCCAGATCATTTTTGATACTGCCTGACTGACTCTGCCCAGTTCCTGCTCTGCTCATACTTTTAAGGACTTCTAAGATACCCTCTTCCCCAGACCTTGGATCAAACTTTGCTGGACCACACTCCTTCCCCTCTGAGGGATTTTGATTCCTTTCCCTTCCCCTGAATGCTCCCTTCGCCGAAGACAGAGTGAGTAGCTATGCAATATCATTCTTTGCTCCTGCTAACTCCACTCTCCTTCTCAAAGATCCACCGATGCTTCTGACCTGCCTTTGCCTGTTCAAGCACCACTACATCCTAAATAAATCTGTTCTCTATTATATAACATATTAAATTTGGGCTTAAATATAAAAGGGATTTATACAAATATACACCTTAATGCGTCTATAGTTACATAACCCTCTTCTGTAATACCAACATCTGTTAAACAAAAGAGGCCCTAAACTTTCATTTTTTTTTTGTTTTGCTTAGTAGCTGTTGGACAGTCCAAGTAAAATAAGTTCTACTCAAATTACCTTCTGATCCAAAATTTTGTTAAAAACAGCACATGTTTTTTTTGAGAAAATATGTGGACTAGCACAAACAAGATTCTTAATCTGGATGAGGGATTAGCTCACCTTGGTCTTGACCAAAGCCAGTAGAGCATAAGCGGTGGCTTCAACGGTATAGACGTACTTTCTAGGAACAGGCCAGTGGGACAAATCTGGGAGATGAGAGCAAAACCATCATCATGACACATCTCAAACAGGAGGCAAATGTTCAACTTGAGAAAAAAAAAACTGGACCAAAGTTATATTTCCTGGAATCAACAGCATTGAGTGATGTTTGTTCAGTGATTTTTGTGTCAGCACCTGGAGAAGCAAACTTGTAGAGAATCTGGCGGTTTAGTTTTCCCCTATTAGCCAGAGCATATGATGTCATGGCAACAGCATAAGGATTCGTAAGGCTGGGCAGCCGTCTCTCCAGGTAGGCAACTGCATTGTTAATGCTGCTGGTCAGGGTCTAGACATGAGGGGGAGGAAAAAATTATTATTGCTATGAATCAATTTAGTACTACATATCCTAACTAAGTTTGCCAAACCTGCTTATGTACATTTTTATTGACATATTTTTGTCTTTTTGGTTTATTTTCTTAAAACAAAGCAATTCCAATATTCAATTTTTTTCCATACTGCCAATATAAATACACAGCACATTGTTGTCACTTCAATATACATTTTTTATCCCTTTTTTTTCTTGAGAGAATCGATTCGATCAGGCGTCTCAAACTGATGACCCGCGGGCCATGAGTGGCCCCAAGACAATATTTTGCATCCCCCGCCTCAATATGAAAGTTCATTGTCTACTAAGCAATATCTTCTAAGTTTTTTAGATAATAGCTTTGAATTTCATTTGTGATGCTTCGGCTTGCTTTACATTTGCTATTGTCGATGGATCTGGTCATCAGAAAAGTCCTTAGCAACACTTGCTAGCGTCGTTAGCTCCTGTTGTTTCACAGGACAAAGAACATATTGCTTACATAGACATGAACAATTGTTCAATAAACTTGTTCAGTAGACATAGACAATGGACCAAAAATATAGACAGTGGCCCCAAGAAAAATTGAGTTTGAGACCCCTGAATTAGATGAAAGGCTTTGATGCTTCATGAAGTTTCATCTTTACAGAAGCTTGACCTTCATTCTTTACAGATAAGATAGATGTTTTGAAAGAGACAAGTTAATTACACTTCTCAACAGAGGAGAGGCTTCAGACACAACTCATTTACACCATGCTTCCCTTTCATTAGTTCCAAAGAAGACCAAGAATCCAGTGCAACCACTTGGATGAGCAGTGAAGTTTTTCAAAAGAAAACGATTTTTAAGACCTGTTGCTGTGATTCAACCTTGAGGCTATACCACCTAGAGCAGGGGTCACCAACCTTTTTAAACCTGAGGGCTACTTTATGGGTACTGAGTTATACTGAGGGCTACCGTTTTGAAATAATAAATGTTGCGCAGTTATAGTTAGTTAAACATTATAAACAATGAATAATGATACTCCTCTATGTATAGACTCTGATTTCTCACCGTAATTATCAACAATGACAACAAGCTAGGAAACAAATATCAATATTCAGCACTTTATGAATCTCAGTAATCGGTACATTTTCAGATGATCTCTTACATTCAATGGGAAAAATGTCCTATTTTCACTATGTTGTACCATATTAATCAATAAGTTAATGTTAAAGAAAAAATAAACTTACACATTTTTTAGACAAAACTTGTCACATTTTGAACTAATTGTCATGAAACAACCTGATGGTTCCCTCTCCAACCTCCAGAGGGAGCGCTCGCCTGAGTATTGACCCTGCACTCCCTCTCCACACTCAGCCAGATCTCCTCAGCTGTTTTCAATACACCTCATTAGAGCTGCCACAAACGATTAATTTAATAGTCGACTAATCACCGATTATTTTTTCCATTTACTCGACTAATCAGGTCATGCGCAAACTGGATGTAAAGCACACATCTTAACCATCATTAGTTTAAAACTGAAAAAATCCTAAATTGGCCAAAATAGCTTGCATGCAGCTGAAATATTGGCTAAACTCCAAATTAGCCTAAAAAACATAACAAATCCTAAATTAGCTAAAATAGCTAGCATGTAGCTGAAATATTAGCTAAACTCTAAAATAGATTAATAATCCTCAATAAATGTCAAAATAGTCCAAAAAGCTAGCAGAATGCTTTTATAACTTTTAATTTTACTACAGTCTGACTCCATATAATATAAAGTAACGACTAATCAACTATTAAATTAGTCGTCGACTAATTTAATAGTCGATTAGTCGACTAATCGTGGCATCCCTACACCTCATCACCACCAGTATTTAGTCTGCCTGCAGTCACCACCTCAGTGCGAAGTCTTGCATTGCCACGCAGTCATTTCTGAGCAGTTTATTCCTTGTTTGTCTCTGGTTTCTGACTCCTGCCTGCCTGCCTCCTCGACTCCCTGTTTGCCTGTGTCCTGACCTCTGCCTGTATTTTGACCTCGCCTTGCCTCAGCCTGTGTTCTCCATTAAAACCTGGTTTGCACATGGATCCACATGCCTCTGCCTCTTCGTCACACTAATGACCAAATCTGCAGCATTTTTAACAAAATTAACTGGAGTAGATCAGAGATCATCTAAACTTATCTAAAGTTCATGAATCATGAACATATTTTTAAGACGTTTTAATTTTTAAATCCATGTAAATGCAAGTGTAATTTAAAAAATTGCAACAAAATAAAATTTTAATTTAGATGCAGCTCACAAGTGAGTTGTGCTATTTTTGGAAAAGACTTGAGGGCACCTTGTGTGGTCCTTGAGGGCTACCTGGTGCCCTTGGGCACCACGTTGGTGACCCCTGACCTAGAGAAATGATTACCTTCACTGACAGACTTATTGTACTTGAACAGGGTTGATGATGTATTGTTTGGTATTGTACCAACATTTTTAAGAAAAAACGCTGCAATTTGCTAAGAAACAATGTAAAAACATATTTAGATTTAATATCAGAAACTCACGTTGATGTCATTTGAGCAAACTGAGTGTGACTCCTGCATGGCAATGAGGCAGAATGCAGTCAAGGAGGCATCAGAGTCAGAGCCTTGAACATCACCCTGGAGGGAACACAAATATAAGTAGAGTTTTAACCTAGTCTTAGTTGGAAAAAGGTGGACATGTAACAGTGAAAGTCATCAGTGGGTTCACTTACAGTCATCGATCCTGTATAGACATGTCCAACTTCTGTGAACATGCCATCAGGCTGCTGAGCTTTGAGGATCAGGAACTTCACAGCATTACAAATATGCTCCTTTCTTATAGCCACCAGGTTGTTGGCCAAGGAAAACACTTTGACGACATAAGCTGTTAACCTTGTGGAATATAGAAAACAATGTAAGGGTTCAGTTTCATAGATTAGATCTAGGCTGAATATGCCAAACACAGATCTTAACTACCTAATTCCAAAAATGTATCACCAAATTGTGGAGGTTTGTTATAATGAAAACTTAACAAAGCTAACTTTGGAATAATTGCAGATAAGCAAATATTCTGTAAAGGGTGGCTGTGGGGCAGAAGCAGAACGGCAACCTATGACTGGAGGAATTGCAAGTTCAGTTCCTGCCTTGTCCCCCATGTGTCGAAGTGTTCTTGAGCAATATACTTAACACCAAATTGCTCCTAGCTAAGGTAGGCACCTGTGTGAATCCCTTAGCTATGTGCAGTCAAGCTACAAGTAGCTACAAGTATTATTAAGATTATTTTCAGGCTACACATACAAAAAGTGTGGCCATGGAACCGGAAAGTTAAACCAGGCTGAACTTTGATTAATCAAAGACGCAAATTTGGTAAAGACTTATGAATGGCGTCTCTTCTAATTCACACAAATACCAACTGTTTCATCATGAAGGAGTAATCAATAATTGCTGTATTTACCCCACCAGAAATATATGACCCCAAGTTAATAATATATTAGAATAGAGCTGTGAAAAAAAATCCTGGAGCAAGATTTACACGATTTGCACCACTCCGACATTTCCCACCAAGCCTCTTCAAACTGTAGTTGGCGGACATGTGCTGGTAAACACATGAAAAACACATATGAAAAAAAGGAAAATCCTCCTTGATTGCCCAGTGTGAACATCATGGGCTATACACGCATTTATAAAACCTGTGTTTAGCTTCGTTCTAAATGTGCAATGCTGCAACGCATTCCTGGTGTAAATGTGGCTTAAGGCAGCAGAGCTGTAATCACTGTGCGAAAGTTTGTGTGTGGCTGGGTGAATGGGACTGTGACTCTAAAAAGCGCGTTGGGCCTTTTTAAAAGGTAGTGAAGCAATATGTAAGTATGTGACATTTACCTTTAACAATCTTGTGAGATTACCTTAAAATTGTATTAAAAGGCTTAACGATCAGACTGCCTTGTGTTTTTGTCTGTTAGTCATTTTTGCAGAACAATAAGGCAATATAAGACCACCACTAAGGGAGGGGTTGAGAGAAAACGAGTGTGTGACAGAGTGTGTGACAGACTACATTATCAAGACAGATAACACAATCACAGAACTTCATGATGCCAGTGAGAATAAAAGTGACTGACTACTTATCGCCACAATCTTCGGCAGACTCCTAGACTTGCTTAAAGAGGCCATACCATGAAAACCAAACTTTTTGAGCTTTTAAGTGTTTTAAAACTATAAAGAACCCCAAAGCAGTATTACGATCCTTTCACGCATTTCTGAGAAATCCTCTAAAAACATGCGTTCTCAACAGCAGCTCCTCCCATACCCATGAAAACGAGCGGATCCTCACTATCTGATGTAACATCGTGAGACGGTCCCTTTCAGGAAGAGCAAAAAACTTTCATTTTACATGCACAATGTGGTATATCATCCGATTGTGTCCTGTCTTCAGTAAATTCCAGCTCAGACAGGTGTTAGCTACTTTAGACGTGGGGCTCCTTTAAGACCCCCAACCTTCCCCCCGTCGGGCACAGTCATGATGCTGCATGTATTTGTGTTGTAAAACCAGTGTAGTGATGGTCGGGGCTACTAAGGGCACATCTATTGTATTCGCATCGATCTTTTAAAAAAAAGTGGGTGTTTATATTCGTGGGAAAACATTGGGAAAAATCACAAATTTTGAGTGATTTAATTCAGAGAAGCATACAGTGGATGCTGTCATGGTGCCTCTGTCAGTCTCCTCCCCCTCTCCACTCTCCTCTCCTCTCCACCCGGCTGCTGTTTATCCCCAGCTGCGACCACTCACCTCATCACCTCGCCTGCCTTTTTAAGGAGCACCAGGATCATCATTCCTCGCCAGTCCGTTGCCCCTGATGGTGCATAGTTGGTCACCTCGTCTATGTCACAGTCTTGCCACGCTTTTGACGAGACTCTGTCTAATCCCTTTTTCGTACTCACCCTCAGGAATCTGTTACCACGAGTGGTCGCTGCTGTCTGCCTCTGCCCGGATCCCCAGTTGGATCTTCTCTCCACGGTCACACCACGAGCCTCTGCCTTTGTTCCACGGTCCTGCTCCCAAGACGGCTATCTCCCTCTCCGAGGAACCAACCTGTGACGCCTCCAGCCTCGACCTCCTGCTTGGAGCCCACTTCTTGCCCTATTCAAGTTACTACCTCCTCGCCGCACTATTAAATCCTTTATCTACCACGCTCGCCTTCTACTGTGTTTCTTCCGGGTTCCAGCGTCTGGGTCGCTACGTGTTCTGTAGTCATGACAGAACGGACTGGCCAAAACACCGACCCAGCTGACCCGGAAGAACTCAGACTAGCCGTTTCCCAACAAGGCATTATGCTCGAACGCCAAGCGGACGCCCTCTCCCAAATGGCTGTGGCTCAGCAGGACCTTTTTCGCCGCCTGGACGGTATGACTCAAACCCTACATGAACTTACTAATCGTTTTTCCCAGGCTTCCTCCGCCACTGCTCATGTTCCCGCCAATCCCTCACCTTCCACTTCCGGATCACCGTCCGCCCCCGAAAATGTCCGACTCCAACCGGAACCATTCTTCGGGGATATGGAAGCCTGCGGAGGGTTTTTGCTGCAGTGCCAGTTTATATGTCAACAAGCTCCCAGACACTACCAGACCGACCACAGTAAGATAACTCTTATCGTCAATTCTCTGCGTAACAAAGCCCTTCTATGGGCCCAAGCTTTTCTCACAGCCAATCCCATCAATAACCTGTCCTATGAACGGTTCCTTAGCAAGTTCCGCCTCATTTTCGACCACCCTCGTAAGCAGGAAGAGGCGACCCGGCGGTTACTCGCTCTTAAACAGCGGAACCGGCCCGTAAGCAATCACGTCATTGACTTCCGCATTTTAGCGGAACACTTCTTTAGCTGGTTGGCCCGATTTGGCCCTCAAGGGCATTTTTTACCAGTCACTAAATGAACAAATCAAAGACCACCTCTGCTCCCAACCCGAGGCACGCTCTTTTGAAGAGTTAGTATCAGCTGCCCTTAGGTCTGATATTAGGTTACGAGAACGCCAAAAAGAGCGATACCAACCCCCTCGTCCTCTCAAGATCCGCCACGCTCCTCTGACCGAACCTAGCCCGGTCCCCGAATTCTCCGTCTCTTACAATCCTGTGGACGAACCCATGCAGATCGGCCACTCCCGGATGTCAGAAGAGGAACGTCGCAAAAGACTTGAAACAGGTGCCTGTTTCTACTGCGGAGCTCAGGGCCACTTAGTGTCCGGTTGTCCAAGCCGTTTAAACTCCAAAGCCCCTCGTTAGACGACAGGCCGCGAGGGGAGTTTAAAGCTGCAAATTCTGATAAAGAATTTATGTTGATCCCTGTCAAGTTATGTCTCGACCTCAAAGTTCATGATTTAAAAGCCCTCATCGACTCTGGAGCGGAACAGAGTCTCATCGATATCCATGTTGTTAACCGTCTGTCTATCCCCACAGAACCCCTGGACACCCCCATAGTTGCTTCCGGCCTAGGGGGTCAACACCTATCACGCTTAACTCACCGCACCAAACCCATCCTGCTCATCACATCAGGTAACCATAGAGAATCCATTCAATTTTTTGTCACCAAGTCAGCCCACACACCCATCGTGTTAGGGTTTTCCTGGCTCAAGCTGCACAATCCCCAGTTCAATTGGACCCAGGGATCCATCAACCACTGGAGTCCTTACTGCCTAGCCACCTGCCTATTATCTGCGCTACCTTCTGTACCTACCCCCGAATCAGACAACGTGTGCTCCATAGACCTTACAGCCATCCCACGCTGCTATCATGATTTAAAGACTGTATTCAGCAAGACCAAGGCCAGTGCTCTTCCCCTTCACAGGCCCTATGACTGTGAGATCAACCTACTGTCAGGTGCCCCCTTACCCAAGGGCAGGCTATTTAATTTATCAGGTCCTGAAAGAATAGCCATGGAACAGTACATTCAGGAAGCGCTCGCCCTTGGCCACATCCGACCCTCGTCCTCCCCCGTGGGGGCAGGATTTTTCTTTGTTGAAAAGAAAGATAAGACACTTAGACCATGTATTGATTACCGTGAACTAAACCAGGTCACTGTCAAAGATAAATACTCTCTGCCCCTTATCACTTCTGTCTTCGATTCCGTACAGAAAGCCCACATCTTCACCAAGTTGGACCTCCGCAATGCTTACCATCTTATCCGCATCAAAGATGGCGACGAGTGGAAGACTGCCTTTAACACCCCCCTAGGGCATTACGAATATTTGGTCATGCTCTTTGGCCTCACTAACGCCCCGGCAGTCTTCCAGAGGATGGTGAATGATGTCCTCCGAGATTTTCTGAACCGCTTAGTTTTTGTATATTTGGACGATATTCTCATTTACTCGCACGACCAGGCTCAACACGAGCATCATGTACGTCTTGTACTCGAGAGACTCTTAGAAAATCAGCTCTATGTCAAACATGAGAAATGTGAGTTCCATGTACCCACCGTCCAGTTTCTAGGCTACATCATAGAGCCTGGTCGCATCCGTCCTGATCCCTCCAAAATTGAGGCTGTCACCAATTGGCCACCCCCCGAAAATCGAGAGAAACTCCAACAATTCCTTGGCTTCGCTAATTTTTACAGAAGATTCATCAGAATCTACAGTAGCATTGCATCCCCCCTCACTCGTCTCACGTCTACTAACCGTCCCTTCGTCTGGTCCACCGAAGCCCAACACGCGTTTGACAAATTAAAGAGTCTTTTTGTCAACGCCCCCATTCTCATCCAACCCGACACTTCTCGTCAATTCATTGTGGAAGTGGACGCCTTTGACTCGGGTGTAGGGGGCGTCCTTTCTCAAAAGGAAGTCTCTACCGGTAAACTTAAGCCATGTGCCTTCTATTCACGCAAACTGTCACCTACAGAGCAAAACTACGACGTTGGAAACCGGGAGCTACTCGCCATCAAGCTGGCGTTGGAGGAGTGGCGTCACTGGTTGGAGGGAGCGGAGCAACCTTTCATCGTGTGGACCGACCATAAAAACCTGGCTTATCTCCGCTCTGCCAAAAGACTCAACTCCAGGCAAGCTCGTTGGTGTCTTTTCTTTGACCGCTTCAAATTTTCCATCACCTACAGACCAGGATCCCGCAATGTCAAGCCTGATGCTCTGTCCCGGAAATACAGCCCCACTGAAAACACCCCGTCTAACATCTTGCCGTCCACCTGCATCATCGGAGTCTTCACATGGGATGTGGAAAACAAGGTACTCCAAGCCCTTCAAAAGATCAGTGACCACCCCCCTGTCCCCAGTGGTACCTTGTTCGTTCCAGCTGACCTGCGCTCCGAGGTCATCTCCTGGGGACATGCTTCCCGTCTTGCCTGCCATGGGGGGGTGCACCGGACCCTTAGCCGCATCCAGAGGAGATTCCACTGGCCCGCCATGCAAAAGGACGTACGTGAGTACGTCGTGGCCTGCTCCACTTGTGCCCGTTCCAAATCCTCATCCTCTGCTCCTGCTGGCCTGCTCCATCCTCTACCCACTCCCAGCCGCCCCTGGTCTCATCTCGCCCATGGATTTCCTCACTGGACTCCCCCCGTCTAACGGTAACACAGTCATCCTCACTGTTGTTGACCGCTTTTCTAAAATGGCCCACTTCATTCGCCTTCCTCAACTTCCCACTGCCACGGAGACGGCCAACCTCATGGTTAACCATGTCTTCCGTCACCATGGGATACCAGTGGACATAGGCCCCAATTCACGTCCCAAGTATGGAAGGCTTTCTGTTCCGCCCTGGGGGCCACGGTCAGCCTCTCTTCCGGCTGTCACCCCCAGTCTAATGGTCAAGCGGAAAGGGCCAACCAGGAACTGGAGGCAGCTCTCCGCTGTCTGGCGGCACAGAACCACCAGGACTGGTCCCAATTCCTTGTATGCCCATGAGTATGCCCATAATACTCACCCTGCTTCCGCCACCGGAATCTCCCCCTTTGAGGCCGCCCTCGGGTACTCACCACCTCTGTTTCCTTCTCAGGAACTGGATCTGGCAGTGCCTTCTGTCCAACACCACCTACAGCGTTGCCAGCGCATTTGGACTCAGACGAAGGCCGCCCTCCTCCTCACCAAGGAGGGCAACTGCCAGATCGCCAACCGTCGCAGAGTGGTGGGACCCGACTACCAACCCGGTCAGAGGGTATGGCTCTCCACTCGCAATATCCCCATTCAGGCGTCCTCTAGGAAACTGGCTCCCCGATTCATCGGGCCCTATGTCATCGAGAAGATCATCAACCCTACCTGTGTCCGTCTCCGCCTGCCCAAGGCCCTCAAGATCCACCCGTCCTTCCATGTCTCTCAGGTCAAGCCAGTCCGGGACAGTCCTCTGTGCCCGCCGTCCGCTTCCCCACCGCCCGCCCGTATCATTGACGTCGCCACGGCCTTCGAGGTCCACCGCATTCTGGACGTCGGGGTCGCGGATTCCAGTTCCTGGTCGACTGGGTGGGCTACGGTCCTGAGGAGCCCTCCTGGATCTCCCGCTCCCTCATCCTGGACCCCTCGCTCATCTCGGACTTCTACCGTGCCCTCCCGGACCGCCGCCCTTGACCGCCTGGAGGCGGTCTTTGGGGGGGGGGGGGTA
>NC_050512.1:8105145-8115070 GCF_002922805.2 Oryzias melastigma | reverse complement strand
AAATCCTTTATCTACCACGCTCGCCTTCTACTGTGTTTCTTCCGGGTTCCAGCGTCTGGGTCGCTACGTGTTCTGTAGTCATGACAGATGCAGCTAACAGGACAAAGGTCAACGGGACAGTGCAAAATGAGAGATAATACGTTTAGTGGACAAGCCTTCACATTAGCACTGAGCACATCTCTGAGATGCCCTCTTCATGCTAACATATCCCCTTGACATTTTGTCATTGTCAAGAACAGTAAATGAGGAAACATCCATCACATTCAAGAAAGGAAATGCCACTTGATAACCATGAACAGATTCAGGTTTGACATACATGAAAATGAAAAACTGTACTGTTTAATCACCATTGAGGATGACCATAGCATGTAAAGCTGTTCATGATATTCAAAGTTGGCATCAAATCATGGCTAATTCAATTTTTGGAAACATATGAAAGTTGCAAAATTAATTTTTAAAGGAATGAAAGTAAAAGAGAATGCATATAAATTTGTGAACTCAAGTAAAGTGTGTACAAAAGGTAAAACCATTCAGATACAAAATAGGGAACCAGATGAAAATGCTAAAACAAAAAAGAAAACAAAAAAACACTTAAACTGTGATATGCAGTTCAAACTGGTCCTTCTCAAATTTGTTTAAATAGGTAAAGATATCAGAAAACCTTATTCATCCCAGTGGGAAATTGCATTTACAGCAGGGCTCCTATCATCAAATTTCAACACGGTGAGTTATAAAATAAAGAAAAAAACTATTTTTTACAATACAGCCAAGTGCAATTTTGAAGTGTTCAAACTGACAGTGTGTAACATGAAATCTACAGAACTATCACGTTTGCTTACATGAGGTAAGCCATTCCTTCTCGAAGAGGCAGTTTTATTGCCACAGGAAGGAAAGACTTTCTGTGGTTCTCAGTTCTTGGTAATCTTTCTGCCTCCTTAGCTTGTTTACATTAAAAGTGGGGTCATCTGGACCCCACAAGACAGTGCGCAGGACTTTTTTTAATCATTAATTTTTGAGTGTCACTAATGTCCATGGCAGACATAAAACCCCGTCTCCATTTGTCCACATTTGTCATGGAAGGAATCACACATCAATACGTGGTTGGAGTCATCTGTACCCCAGAGAGAGCGGAAGGGGGGGTGGGGGGGGGGGTTCTTAGTCTTGCTGTCTATGGGCTGTATTAATCCAGGTACTATGGGGAGGGGATGGTTTGAATTATCTAGGACATCTAGTAGGCGTAAATATTAACTTGAAAGAAGTAAAATGATTGAGGTTCTTTGTCTCAATTGACGCTCATCTTGCACACTTAACTGCTTGACAGTTACAGTTTATTCAGATTCAAAAGCTCAAGAGCCAGTAGTTCTGAAAATCCATCCATCCATCTTCTTGACCGCTGTGTCCCTTTCGGGGTCGCGGGGGTGCCGGAGTCTAACCCGGCTACTGATGGGCGAAGGCGGGGTACACCCTGGACAGGTCGCCAGTCTGTCGCAGGGCAGTTCTGAAAATGTTTTAAAATATAGTTTTTAAAAAAGGTTTCCTAAAGTTTAGGAAATTTCCGCTAACACAACCGGCTAAATGTGCAAAAATGTCCGCATTTGACCAGAGGCCCCTCGGTTTTGAAATAAACAAATTACTTCAGTTATGTATAACCCTGTTTAATTAGTCTCTTACTCAAATTATAGTAAAGTTCAGAAACACAGGCTGGTAAAGTTGATCAATAGGGCTTCAAGTAAAAAAGAAACTCAAACTCCAGAGTCATATTTGGAGTGTGTTAATTGACAGTTTCCCAGAGGAATAAGCAATGATAACCCAACAGGGGTGAAAGAAGAAACAGGTAAAATGTTAACATTGACTGTGAGGTTCTTGAAACTTTCTCAGATGAGACTCAGCAATCCTGTGCGGGGAAACCCCGGAAGACAGCTCAGAGAAAGAAGAAACTGGTTCATCTCCAAGACTAAGACATTGAATTTAAGGATAATGTACAAATGTGCTTACATTTTGTTACCAAGAAATGTGTGTTATCTCCTTAATACCTACCAGGAAGCATTAGCAGAGTCAGAGCAATAGAAAGCAGCTTTAGAGGAGAAAATGAAGTCAGCTTATTACGTAATCTGCAGGCAGGAAAGTAGTAATGGAAAGACAGGTCTATACAGTTCAAAAGTATGCTGATGGACCTGATGAACACAAAGCACGGTTTGTCGCTAATAGCTATAGTGAAAAATAAGGAAAAGAATTCAGTTAGACATTTGCACCCCATGCAGACATGACAAGTATGAGAGTAGTAACGTCTGGTTCTCGCTGTACCCAGAAGCCTGACAAAACGGCATGGAAGGGTGGATGTTTCCATTTAGTGCCATTGTTAACCTATGGTGTAGTGCAAACCAGGCGTGAAGTGCCGCAATCCTCCGTGGCCGGCTCTGCCCATACAGCGATCATTTTAGCGTCTGGTCAAGTAATCAAAATACCGCTTTGGGGTACTTTATAGTGAGGAATGAAAAGTAAAATGGACTTAAAACCCAAAGTAGATTTTTCATGATAGTGCCCCTTTAAGAAAAGCATAGTATAGGCCCTTAAAGAAATGAATTAGTTTAATTAGTAGATTAAATTGTAATTATTTTTTTTTACTCAGTATCTATTCATAAAAGTAATTCACTACTTGTTTCTTTACTATTTCTCCACTCATACAAATTTTCAAGGGAAAAGCAGCATGCACAAACGACCTACTCCTTTATTTCATTAACTTTATTTTAAAAGCAATGACCTTGTGCCAAGTATGAACATTGAAGATGTAACAATATGTCTGGAATCAGTTAAAAACTGTTTGAAACTTGTCAACATGTTCATTGTTGCAGAAAATAAAAAGATTGATTTGTCACACCCTGTGCCTGAATTTAGAAATGCAAAGCTGATGCTATTTCTCCATGCAGGCTCACTGTGAGTCTGCATGTTGCTGTGTGTGTACGTAGCAGATGTGCTGGCTTGCTCTTCAACTGCGCTTCCCTACAGGAAAAGTACCGCAGCACCTTTGGAAGCAAAAGTTTCATACAAGTGTCTTGAGTTCTGCGAATAAGCCGGGGAACATTGTACAGTATTATGTTATTAAAAGCATTTCTATAATCTTCAGAAAGATTTTCTACTCTTTGTGATTTGCTAAATTGAAGCACTCTGGACCTGATGTTTTGTTCTTTTTTTGTTGTTCTTTGTTGTTTGAGATTTTAAAAAAAATACCCTTTGGTCGTAAAAAAAAAAAAAGTAAAAGTTGGAATCATTATATAATACAAACCTTTACAAAAAACAATTTTTAGTTTTATTTTTATTTTTTTTATGCCACAATGTTACAAATTTAAACGAAAATACAGTATATCAAAATAAGGCTGTACGCAGTAATGAATATGACTGTTTAACAATAGATAAATTACACTAATTATTGCAGGTCGTGTTTAATTAATTTCACTGAAATATGATGGATGGATGGATGGATGGATAGATAGATTCCTTACCAGGAGCTGCTTGGAAAGTCATCCCAAACAGCAAAAGAGCCGTCCTTTTTTAGGTAGGATAGCTCTTTGTTGTAGCCTGTATAGAAAAATACATGGTAACGCTTTAGAACAAGATTCCTTAAACACTAATTTAAAGACATTAAAAAGCATTAGTAATGTAATATAAAGCTTCTTATAAAGATATTCATAAGCTTTAGCAGATGTCTTATACATAATTAAAAACAGGGGTGTTATATATGTCGATTATAATCAAAGGACAAGTGGGTAGATCACAGGATATCACAGATAAATTAAAAAAATAATTAAATGATATGTCAGGAAATAATCATCATCACCGTGAAGTGTGCATTAAAGCATTACATCACACCACAAAGCTATGTCCTCACGAAGATTTGTACACTTTAACTGTGTAGTTTTTGAGTCGTTAGTATATATACAGCATTTTTGACTGAGGATATAGTAGAAGTTGTCAACTTTGAAGTTGAATAAAGTGACTTGTTACATTATTCCGGGCCTTGTCTAGTATATCTGTGTTATACATGTTCTGCACTGTCACCTCACAAATCTCTATGTAGTTTATTATTAGCAGATAAACATAGAATTTTGGCAAGCAATTAATCAGAAATCCTAAGACAAACAAATTACACCTCGCAAAGCAACAGTCTTGCGCTTTGCCTTGGAAAATTGAGGCCTCTACATTATGAGTTAAAACAATTTGTTGGGCATTATCCGATTTATACCATGGTCACTTACAAAATAAATAGAGATTAATTTTGTTTTAGTATTTTATTCTTGCTAATTTTTCGGTTTAGATTGCTTCTCTTACAAAATCTGAGAATTTGATAAGTGGTTCCGCGCGTTGTCGAGTTACAGTGACAACATCATTGAGCCTTAACTGCAACGGGAAAAGAAGGGGATGTATATTCAGATTGTCACAATATGTTAAATACACCATTAGTTCAGAGAAAAGGTTCACCTCTACCTGCTTGTCTTGATCAAGAAGAAGGCAAAGTTTGTTTTAAAGCAGCCTGTGCTTTGATTTAGAGCAGGGGTAGGGAACCCTGGTCCTCGAGAGCCACTGTCCTGCATATTTTCCACCTGCTCTGACATGTTCTTATTGGCTGGACACACCTGAACCAGGTAATCAGCCATGAGTAGGGACCCATGGCAATTACCTGGCTCTTGAGGACCAGGGTACCCTACCCCTGATTTAGAGCATTTGGGCAACGTGACCAAAACTATTGATTTAGTTCTCCATGCCTCTGCTTATTGCAGTGCTATTCATGTGTTGTCCCTAGAGATTTCAGATTCCAGATGACTCGTCTGTGCTCCTGTTCTTGGCAGTGGACCTCGCCTCTGGTTCATCTTGGCCATGGACCTCACCTTTGGCACGACTCATGCCCCTAACTGTTCCCCAGTTCCTTCTGGATGATGCCCATCTGCTACAAAATTCAAACATGTAGTTCTAGAGTTATATAAGCTAGTTCTTATTTAACAGTCCTGGTACCTCTCCTGTCTGTCCTGGGAGAGGATCTCTCTTTCATGTGGACATTTCGGAAGTTTCTTTTTTTTTCCCTCTCTCTCTTATTATCAGTTTTTTGTTTTAGGAATTTTCTTTACCGAGAAGGAGAGTCTAAGGGCAGGGATGCCCAGTTTATTTTAGTCAGTTTAGTTTAGTTGTTTGTTTTTTTTAGCAACCAGTTACTGTTAATATTTTACGACTGTTTTTGGAAAGCCCATTGAGACAACTTTATTGTGATATTGGGCTATATAAATAAAACTGAATTAAAGTGAAAACTATTTTTTTTTTTTTTGGTGTGCTTCATAGACATATATTTTGCATCCTCTCCCACCAGCCAATCAGATTTGAGTATTCATCTAGACCAGTGTTACTCATTCCAGGTCCTCGAGAGCCGCCACCCTGCCTGTTTTCCAGCTCTTTGTGTACTGCTTGCTGCTGATTACCTGGACCAGGTGTGTTAATTCAATCAGAATGTGGAGACATCTGACTGAACGAATCAGCAGCTGGCAGGACTTGGAGATCTGGAAAGCAGGCAGGGTGGCGGCTCTCGAGGACCTGGAGTGAGGAACACTGATCTAGACCATGGCATAAGTTCATTTAAGTTGTGAAACACAGAAGCACAACGTTCAGAAACACAACTTTTGTTTCTCAAGGGTGTATGTGAGTATCTTTGGAGTACGACTGCAGACATAAGTCTTCAAAGTTCTGCTTATCCTACTTTACTATTGATGTGTTTTGTGCACACAAATTCAAATTTTGTGTTAACATTTGATGAATGTAAAAATTTAATTTCAGACAGCAAAAATAAAGGAAAAACATTGTCTTTGGCCATTTGTTGTTGTTGAAAAGCAGCATGTTTTCTTATAAAATTTACCTAGAAAAAAAATTTGATTAATGGTGATTAACATTACCAGTAACATTACTTTTAAGTCTATCCTCTGGCAGACAAGTAACCAGTGTAAAGACCTCAGAACTGGATTGATGTGGTCCACTTTATTGGTTCTTGTGAGAACCCGAGCAGCAGAGTTCTGAATAAGCTGCAGTTTCCTGATGGATTTTTTTGGTAGTCCTGTAAAAACACTGTTGCATTAATCAAGTCGACTAAAGATGAAAGCATGCACTAGTTTCTCCAGGTCCTGCTTAGAAATCAGATCTTATATCCTTGAAAAATTTTTGAGGGGATCATAGGCTAATTTTGTGACTACCTTAATATGTTTTTTAAAATGTAGTTCATCACTATACCCAAGTTTCTGGCCTGGTTGGTAGTTTTTAGATGGATAGATTGAAGCTCCGTAGTGACGTCCAACCTTTTTTCTTTAGCCCCAAAAACAATAACCTCAGTTTTGTTTTGTTTTGTTTAACTGAAGTAAGCTGGCGAACATCCAGTAATTCATACCCTCAATGCATTTACCAAGAGCCCGTACAGGGCCTCAGTCTCCTGGTGTCAGTCTAATATATATCTGTAAGTCATCTGCATAGCTATGGTAACTAATGTTGTTGTTGTTTATAACCTGGGCCAGAGGGAGCATGTAGATGTTAAATTGAAGTAGCCCTTGGATGGAGCCTTGGGGAACTCCACATCTAATTTCTGTTGGTTTAGGTGTGAAGTTACTAATTGACCCAAAATATTTCCTGTTTTCTAAGTACGTTATAAACCAGTTTAGTACTGGCCCAGTGAGACCCACCCAGTTTTCCAGTCATCTGAGTAGTATAGTGTGGTCGACTGTGTCAAATGTGGCATGGAGATTCGATAAAAATAGCACTAACAAATTTCCACTGTGTGTATTCAAATGTAAACCATTAGTCACTTTGGTCAGAGCTGTTTCAGAGAAACTGAGCCATAGAGTTTATGCTATTTTTTTAGTGGATAAGGTTCACATTTTGGACTTGTAGTTAATGAAACAAATGTTTATCTAATGTTTTTGATTTGGTCCTTAAAGAATTTGGCAAGTCTTCACAGGCTTTGGTAGAGTAAAGTTCTGGTGCCACTGACATGGGGGGTTTTGTCAACCTGTTGAATGTAGTGAATAAGGCCCGAGCAGTTTTTGGTAATAGTGTCAGAAAAATAGGACTTCATTGCATTGCTCAGTTGTAAATTATAAAAATGAGGTTTTTCTTTTAGATGTCATAATCAACCTGCAGTTTAGTCTTTCTCCATCTGCGTTCAGATTTCTTTCTCCATTCTTTACGAGTATGGAATTTCTCCATAGAGATTTATTCCTACCAGAGATTACCTTGACCCTTCCTAGGAGCAATACTATCTATGATATTCAATACTGTTTGCATTAAAGCCATTGACAACTTCATTGACTGAATCCCCTAAGAGGGAAGGTGTTAGAGAGAAAATCTGGTATAACATCTCCCTGGTATCTCCCTAGTCTGTTACATGTTGAGTCAACCCAAAATTGTTCCGAATGTTATTCAGGTCCTTACTAATAATAATAATAATAATGGATTAGATTTACCTGCGCTTTTCCAGACGCTCAAAGCGCTTACATTGTGTATCCATTATTCATTCAAACCTCATTCATACTTGGTGATGGTAAGCTACTACTGTAGCCACAGCTGGCTGTGGGGGCAGGCTGACAGAGGCGTGGCTGCCAGTTCGCACCTACGGCCCCTCTGACCATCACCAGAACATTCATACGCATTCACACACCAGTGGAGCCACACTGGAGGCAAGTAGGCTTAAGTGCCTTGCCAAAGAACACAACGACACTTGGCTGGCGGGAGCCGGAATCGAACTGCCTATCCTTCGATCATTGGCCGACCCGCTCTACAGCCTGAGCTGCTGTTACTCCCTTCTAAACGTTTCCAACATGGATGTTAAAATCTCTAGCAATGATTATACAGTCAAAATGAATGAATGAATGCATAAATGAACTCAACACAAATTATGGACAGCACTTCACTAAAGTCTTGGTCAAATCCTGCACAGTATCCAGGGGGCCGGTAGATATTTATAAATATGGTTTTGAGTGAGGCCTTCAGCTGTAGAGCTACGTATTGAAAACACTGAACGCTTCCAAAAGACAGCTTCTTACACTGAAACACTTCATTGAACATAAGTGCACTCCGCCACATCTGCATGTTCTTTCCTCACTGATAACACCATAGTTGGAAGGGGTTGACTGAGAACAGCTGAACTCTGGACGCCAAGTATTCAAGGCAGAAAGAATTGCGAATGACTACAACAAAGACTGTTCAACAAATCTTGGTGCACAAATTTTGCCATCATTGAGATACACTGCTTACCTAACCTAGATTTATTAATAGATAGATGCAGAGCATTTTATTAGTGATGGGAATTCCGGCTCCTTTAAGGGAGCCGACTCTTTCGGATCGGCTCACCAAAAAGAACCGGCTCTTTCGAGCTCTTCCGCGAGGGAGGGTCTAAGGACAGGGATGACCGTTCTTTATAGTCTGTTTAGTTTTTACCTATTGTGCATATTTTATGACTCCATCTGTGCATCTGTAAAAACTACAGGCATGAAGCCCAATGAGGCAAATTGAATTTGTGATATTGGGCTATATAAATAAAATTGAATTGAATTGAATTGAATTGAATTCGGCTCCCAAGCGGCTCTTTAGGTTGTTTTTTTGCTTTAAGTAATTTATTATCAACAATTATATAAAATTATGCACAAAATGAATTACTAATAAAAAAAAGCTTGTTTTTTTGTAAATATGATTTTATTTCACTCATATAAACAGAAAAATAAATATATATATATATATATATAATAAAATACAAAAGGCAACTATTTACTATTCAATAGAGCTGTTCTATCAAATTTCTTAACCATCTCTTTGTAAACAAATTCAACCTGAAAACAATATAAAAAACTGCAAACCACAACACAAAAATATAGATTAAAAAGTGCAAAGCAAAACAAAATTAACACCCAGGTCTTTAGTCCAAGTTCAGGTTGGCATTCAGAAATACCAAATGCCTCAGCTTTGAGGAGCTGATTCTGTTTCTTCTCTCAGATATTATAAGGCCTGTTTTGGAGAAGATTCTCTCAGAGGGGACTCTTTTTCTCTGTCCTTCTGTGCGCCGCGAGTGTAACCCCCTCCTCTGCGCAGCGTGAACACACGGCACAAACACATATTGACCAATTACGTGCAACATCCGGAGAAAAAATGGGAGTGAGAGAGAGGAGGCGAGAGAGAAAAGACACGGCTCCCAGTAAGGAAACTTTAAGATCGTCGAGCTGTCCCGCGCCCCCCGCCCCACCGTTTGATAAACACTGTCTTATTTTGTTTGTCTCGTGACCATTGGCTCTCTTCCTCTCTTTCCCTCTGTGTGTGCTTTGCTACTGTTGTTGCTGCGAGTGTAACTACCGCCCCTCCTCTGCTCAGTGCGAACACTCACGGCACAAACACATATTGACCAATCACGTGCGACATGCGGAGAAAAAAAGGGAGTGAGAGAGAGGAGGCGAGAGAGAAAAGACTCAGCTCCCGACTTCCGGCTCCCAGCGAGGAGCCGGCTCGCGTCGTTCACTTCAAAGAGCCGGTTCAAGAGCTGTTTCGTTCGCGACCGACCCATCACTACATTTTATCTTCCAGAGGAATTCTCTTCCGCTATCATAACAATAGCTTAAGTTAGCTATGAAGGAACTCTAGGTTGCTATTAGCAAACAAAAGACTCCTCACCTAAAGGCTGGACTCATAGTTGCAATTAATTTCCATCACAAAAATTTAACCCCCACAGTGTTTAACCCCCATAAAGACCCAGACCAATTTTCTTTAAAAAAAATGATGCACCACAAACCAAGTGGATCACAGAACCTATTTCTGATGTTTTTTTGTTACATTGTCACATGGGTTCTCGTGGCTCAAAGACAGTCCTCCCAAAATTCCACCAGCACTTTTCCTGCATTACTAGAGTAAAAAAAAA
>NC_050512.1:8094660-8105067 GCF_002922805.2 Oryzias melastigma | reverse complement strand
ATAGACTCAATTTGTGGGTGTGTGATTATTGATTTGTGGGTAAATTAGGATTTGCGCGTGTATAGTCTTGATTTTTGAGTGCATAATTTAGGATTTGTGCATTACTATGGATTTGAATTACAATTAAAATTACAAATGAATTACAATTTAAACATGCAAAAATTAAAATTACAACAGCTTGAAACTAATAACACATGCAAATCTTTAAAAATGACTTAAAAATCACCTCTTACGCACACACAAAACCTCCGTTTTGCAGGGATCTATGGTGAGACTTGTTTCATTTCACACTGATTCATCCGTGAGTGATCTATTCAAATACTACAAGAATGACGGGTCATCAGTTTTCTTATCAGCCGTTTTGAACTTAGATTGTAAATACTATCTGGTGAAGATTGATATTTTCCCACTTTCTTAACCCTCGTTCTCTCTTATGGTACATACACACCGAACGCAAATCGCGTGACAAATGTGTGTTCCCCGCCCCTTTTCCACCATGCAGTGAATTCTCTGCTCCCCGCTTGTCACAGAATGTGTTCCTAACGCTGCTCCTGCATGTGGGAGGAGCAACCAACTCTTTCTGTTGATATCTCACTTAGAATGAATGGAAGACGCATACAATGTCGAGAAATAATGTTTAATTATTGTAAAGATTTCTACAAAACATCAGTAATCATGTCTCCATGTTTGAGTTATGAATATTATTAAAAGATTTTCCAGGTACAGGTGGCTGTGTCTGTATGACAGCTGCTTCTGCAACGTTTGTATGTTTCTGTGGCTTTGCTTGAAGGTTCGGTGTTTCATATTAATTTGAGGGGGAGGGATAAAATTAGACGTTTTTCCTTTTTAAATGTTTTGATGAGACCCAAACTGACGACCCCCGCATCATCTCTGACGGCACATGGCACAAATGAACTTCACCGCGGGAGCGAAAGCCACTGATCTGTTGAACACTGATTGAGTTTTTTGCGGTTCCGGTGCCAAAGCAGTTCTTTGGTTTCAGTTCCTTGTTTGTGCCTATTTTGGTACTTCGTTCTTTGTCCCGCGCTTCCTGGTACCTGCTCCTAGCTCTGCGCTCTGCTGTCTCAACTCCCCGGTTCTCGGACCGCTCTCCCCAGTTCCTGCATGCGCTACGCTGTCTCAGCTTCCCGGTTCCTGCCCCATACTCTCCAGTTCCCGCATGCGTTCTGCGGTCCCTGGTCTGCAGTTTCTGCCCCACGGTGCCCGGTTCCCGCCCCACACTCCGGGGTCAGCGCTCACACAGTGGCTATCACTCTCCTGGCGTGTGGAGCGGGCGAGCCTCGCTGGTCCGGGAGGCTATCCGTGTAATCTATGTGATACACTAAATTGTCCCTAGGTGTGTATGTGAGTGTGAATGGGTGTGTGACTGAGACCCTGCGACAGACTGGCGACCTGTTCAGGGTGGACCCTGCCTTCGCCCATCAGTAGCCAAGTTTGGCTCCGGCAACCCAGTGATCCAGAAAGGGACAAAGCGGTTAAGAAAATGAATGATATAATATGGAGATATAATAGAGTGAATGAAAGAGAGATACATTTATACATAGGAAAAATCCCCTAAAGGTATCAGAATTTAGTCAGTCATTGAAGTAAAAATATTCTGAAAGGGAGACCCACTGCACTCCTGTTTTTTTTGTGTTACCAAATTGATGTTTGATTGGAGAACAACCTATGACTTCCCTTTGCATTCAACTGAAGCTTTTGAACTCAGAACTTTCATCTTACCAGTTTTAATGTGCTGGAGGGCCTCATCCCGTTTCTGAAAGCCAACAGCTTCCCATTTGTTGATTTTGTCCAAATAAATGGTTGCAATGACAGACAGGGATGTATGCATCATGTTCTGCTCTCCACAGCCATAGGGTTGATAAATCAGAGTACCCATAGACTTTCCACTGATGGCATTCTCCACCAGCCCAGAAACTTGTTCTCGGCCTGTGTGCAAAAGAACAAACTGAAGTGGATATCATCACCAGGGACCATGCAGAGCTCAGTTTGATGATGAAAACTGACCTGTCACTGAGATCTCAGTGCTTGTGGGTGAGTTTGGAATCAAATTAATTTTAGGAATGTTGCTGTTCAGAATCTCCACTTGTTCACCATCTAAAAAGAACCTAACAGTTATTAAGGTATAGATTGTGGGAGTTCATAGAATGATAATTGCCATGGTACATCAGTTATGACAATTGATGTAAAATTCATGCATAGGACTCACTTTTCCCTTTCTGGGCTGGATCCAAGGTCGCAGTTTCTAAAGCTTTAACCAGAATTCCTGGGGGCTGAGAAAAAATAATGTTAGTTAATAAGCTTATTTTTGGCACAGCATACTGGTCTTTTAAGCTATAGCCAATATACTTTGTATCTTTCAAATTACTTAATTATACTCTAGATATTTTTTTAAATATTTGGTCAATGTCATGGAATAGTTTTTCCACTCAAAATTACACAGTGAACTACAGAATTGATATTTCTGTAGAATCAGAACAGCATCCAGGCTAAGACTTGAGACCTGTCAATGAGAATAAATACTGAATGGGAAAAAATCAGCAGATTGACTTACAACCACTCGCAGGTTTTTCTTCACTCCATCACTCATGAATGAATTTTTGACGGCAGCTTTGACCTCGATTGGAAGAGTTCCCTCCTTCATGGGAATAATGATGAAGGGAACAGATCTTGTGGTCATGGCTCCAACTTTTACCTCCTGTCGATACTTCCCACGTTTAGAAGCTGCGCTGCACACGTCCTTTTCCTCGGTTAGATCTATACGAACCTTAATAGAGGCAAAATGACTCATTCAGACTGAATCAACAAATCAAGACTTGTAGAAAAAGGGGCATTCAAGTTGGCGCTTGCAATCTTTGTTTACTTATCAGACCACAGCAAGGGCTCAAAGCCCATGGTTTCAGTATCAAAATGAAACACTGACAAATATTCAACTGTACCATAGATTGATCAAGTATTTTATTTTGCTAATGTCTAAGTTTCAGTTGTGTTTCTGTTTTGCTGCACTTACTGTTATGGTCTCTTGCTTGTAGTTGTGCAGCACGGCTTTTACTTCCAGCTGCTCTCCATAGACAGCTGAGTACGGCAGCCGGAGGTCTATGAAGAACTCTTTGGCGACAATCACCTCCAGTGGCTCTCCCACACATATGCCTTCAAAAAACCCAAATGAATCAAGCCTATAGAGAAGTGGTGGTGGTGGGCTGGTAATGTAACGCAAAGAGGAGATGACCATTCACTGACCATGTGTTCTTGACAGGCTGATGCCAGTGAACTCCCAAGTTGTGATGGAATCTTGCAGAGGAACATTTTTCACAAATGAAGTGGAGCCACTGAAGCACAAAACAGGGTCGGGGAACTTTTAGAGACAGCTGGTGTGGGGGGTGGGGAGCAAATGGAGGAGTGTTCCTCCTGCAGGACGGTCTAGACTGTGGACTCACCAGTTGGGTGTATTTATGGGGCATTCTGGCAGGATAATTTCGTTCCACAGCCAGCTTTCCGGAAAATTAGTGCGAGTAACGATTTCATTGCTGTCCATGTAGCTCTCATCAGTCTCGCCTGGAATACAGAAAGTAACTGTAGTGTTTGTTTCCATGTGAACAGTCAGTGCTGTTGATGCAGAATCTTACTGCGGGCTAGTTGCAAACTCTCCTCTTTCTTTTCAAGCAGTTGTTTTTCCATCTCTTTGCAGCAGGTGAGGAAGGCATCGACACAAGCCTGACCATCCAGAATGTACTCAGAGCGACGCTCACATGTGTATGAAACTGGGGAGTCCTTCATGCCGTCCAAACAACAATCCCGCTGTAGATCTTCCTTATACTGACTCACTAACCACAATGAAAAGTTTAGAGGAAAACATTTAGGAGACAAATTTTGTAAATTAAGTACAGATTTCACATTTTCGATCTGTTTATCAATTCTAAGAATGGACAATGCATGCATTGATATTTGCTTCCTTGAGCTTCTCACATAATGTGGTTCTGACATCCATGATGGTCGAGGCGCGCCTTCTCCTGGACGGTGCTGCACATTTTACTTCTGAAACAAGATCAGAGTAAAAACAGATCACAAAAAAGAAAAAAGGAAAGGTCATCAGATGTCAGCACGCTGTCAAAGAAGGGAAACAGCAAAGGCACTTGGAGAGCTCTTTCACAGTTGTAGCATTCCACCCTTGGAGGCAGCTGTGATGACCTGTGTTGACCATTTGGTCACCCAACTTTTATGTGGAGTGCCTTTTTCAAGATAACAGAGTTCCCCTTCCAGCAAGGGGGCCATAAAGTTGTCTGATACCTCTATCACCCACTCGGATGTAAGTCATTAAACCGGGCCAGAACCCTGACTGTTTTGCATTCCAAGCTCTGGTTAACTTCAGCCTGTCAACTTCAAAAGAGTCTTGGTTCCAGCAGGCTGACCCCCTGGAGAGTCTGCAAGCATCCCGACAGACACTCAGTCCTTTGTTTGAAACACGTGACCCTTCGTAACTTTTCTTATGTTTTAAAACAGAGGACTTTTGTTCATTGGATCTAACACGTAAAACATCTCTCCACGGCTCCAAGAAATGTCCTATTATTACATGTGTGTAACCAAACTTTATTCCTAATAGAAGAAGATTTACAACTACTTTGAGGTTAAAATCCATGAATAATCATTGTGTAACCGTCAAAGCTTGGAGAATTGCTTTTCTGTGTTTATGTGGACTTTGGGAAGCATTTCATGTGCCACATACAGGATTCATACACACATATAGGGTTGTACAAACTTTGTTTGATAGAAACCCCTTTTTGTTGCTAATTCAACATTAAGAATAAACACATCCAGAGACCAGAATAAAGTTACGCCCCTGATATTTGCATAGCCAGAGCTCATTGGGACATGCAAATGACCTCCAATCGTAAAACGCCTCAAATCCCCACAGATTGGGCAATTCTGGCCCTGCCTCTCAGATTCAAAAACCCTCGCGCCCACGCCAGAGCAAGCGGTTTCTCAGACTTTCTCAGCACCTTCTCAAGGCATCAGGCTCAACAACACGCCTCTAAGCCAACAGGGCTGATAAGCCAGAACCGGAACAGAACAGAAACATCTAAGTTCTTCTAGTCATAAGATCATATTTCTTGCGTCTAAAGGGATTTCCTTGGACCTAAATACTGTTGAGGTCTGTCATCTGCTTCCTCGGGGAAAGAATACGGGTAAACCAGCAATCGTGATCAGGTTTGTGAGTCCAAAGCACAAGATAGATCTGATGAAACAATGCAAACACCTGAAGGGTTTGGCTGTGTACTTTAATAATCATTTATCCAAATACCATGCTGATCTGGTGAAGCACGCGAGAATTCTACTCAGAAAGAAGCAGATCCACACCCCTGGGCCCATGGGCCGTATGTTTTTTTTTTTTTTCTACTTCTTTTTTTAACTTGTCCTGTCCAACAGCTGAGCAAACAGATAAGCATTGCACAGATCAGATCATTACTGACAGAAGAAACCAAATCAGGTCCTTAAAGCCTTGGTCCTCCTTTACCATAACCACTGACTCACCAGTGATTGAAATATAAAGTGGAATATGGAGAACATGGAGATCTGAGGCTTAATCTGTTTATGCTGTTTTTTTTTCCTATTTATAATTTTTCACTGGAAAATGCAATTTTATTCAAAGGTATGTTTTAATCAATACATAAATATTTGGGTTATTGTGAGCAGGGAGGACCAAAAGTTAATTTTGCATTTCACGGTTCAAGTTAAATGGCAGTACAATAAAGTTGCATATGGTGATGGTGAAGTATTTTCCCATATGTCAAAATGAAAAGAGTTGCAATATGAGAATGTGAATTTTATAATTAAAACTTTCAGGCCCTTTTGAAAAAAACATATATTTAAAAAATTGCAACTTTTGTTGCAACTTTTCTTAAAAGCTGCCGCAGCGTCAGGTGTTTTAGGCTGTGATATTCATAAAAATCTGCTGTGAAATCCTGGATGGTCTGACACATACCTATTGGTGAAAATAGTTTTCACATATAAACTATTTCAAATGTAAACAATACAACTACAGTTCACACACACACACTTATGCATGTAAACCACTACATACAAACCTTTTCATTCTATCATGCATAGTATTAGTGCAAAGGTGAGCTGGCACCTGTGCTCAGGTGAGTGTTTATGTTTAGCTGAGGTGGATGATGATGTACAAAGAGGGAGAGTGCCAGGCCATCCCCACACCTAAACCCCCCGCCGAAGCAGCAGCATCAGCCAGGACCCCCCACACCCACCACTGGGGCCACAGAGGTAATGCGCCCACTGGCCAATCTAGCAAGCAGCCAGACCATTGCACACAGGACCACTGCAGAGGCCCATCTCATGTGAAAGTGGGAAGGCACAGGAGCACAGAGAGGGCTGGCCCCAGCCCAGCCAGAAGAGCAGCACCCCCACCACCCCAAGAGGGCTAGCCTGAGGCCCCACCCCAGGAGAGCCCCCAACCCCAGACGAGCAGCTCACCACCACCCAGGGGTGCCAGACATCTCCCCAACCCACCCAAGGTATGAGCCAGGGCCCCACAAGGGAAACCCATGCTCCAGACAACCACCTGCCCAGGAGTTCCAGGAGTTCCAGGAATATTGTAAACAAGGCCTGACCAGCCTTGCCCACAAATTTAATTTTTGAAGAGGTCAAGTTCTCGAGTGGACCACCAAGACATGGACACCTCCAGGCTCCGATGTAATTTGATCCTCTATAATTGATCCCCAATGTCAGCCCAAGGGCTGACCCTCAGACCCCACACCCCACACATGGAGAGAGGAGCCAAGAAGGAGCCGGTCCCAGGGGCAAATACCGGTCCCCTCCCCCAAGCACCTCACCTGTGGGAGTATGGTCAGGGATCAACAGGACCGAGGCAGCCCAATCAGCCGGGGTCCCCACCAACTAGCCGTAACCCGCCAGACCCCATAGGCCCCGTATCTATTGGAACCCACTCTCCCCACTGAGAGCCCCTCTTCCCAGACAGAGCCAACCAGCCTGCCTCCCCCCAAGACCCCACTGCGAACGCAGGAGGTTATTTAATATTAATATTTGCATTAACAGTCTTATTTTGTTTAAATCCAATACAGGAAAAATGTTCCTACCTTGTCTGTAAGCTGTTCCTGATGCAGTACTGGACTCAAATAACAGCCCAGCATCAAAGAACACACCCAAGCCATTATTCCCTCCACCAGGAGTGCAGCCAGTGTCATACTTCTCCACCTCATCCCAAATCTGATGTGAAAAAAAAATCAGACATCCAAAGGTTATAGTTTACCTTGTAAGTCTTGCAGGAAACCAACTGAGTTGGATTTTTCTTCGTTAATCATGAAACAATGAAGAGTTTTTAAAGGTACAATTGCCTACTTTTTTCTGTGTGAGTCGGTGTTTGCTGTTTAGGACGTAAACACCTTTGTCTACAGCCACCAGTCCCACGGTGGCACCTGGAACTCCAGAGACCTTTAAACCAAACATCTTTCGGGGTTCATTGGGAACTCCAGGTTTCGTTGGCTCCAATGTCAGCTGCAATTCATGTCACACAGAAGTATATGAAGATACAAAGCAGACAGGAGCAGCAGCAGTATTTTGTATGTTGGCCATGAACAGGGGGATAAACAGCTGCTTGAACATGTCTTACCGAGCCTATGCACGAATCTTTAACATCCACCCAAACCGAATCTGAAACCACTTCATAATCGCTGGGATGGTAGAAGGCAACGATCCGGAAAGATGGCAGCATCTCTTTGGTAACGGGAATAATAAGGGAGATCAACACTTGGCCTATTGTTGTATGGCGTCCAAATTTCACCAGTTGACCTCTGCTTGTGATCTGGAGGAATAGAGTCACAATCTAACAATTAGTAAACAGTGAGCCAAGTATATTTATGACTTCAAGGCCAACAGCTCTTACCAGATAAGTGATGTCTTTGCTTCCACTTGGCTGCTTGTTCAGAATTAGGTTGATCTTCAGGTTATCACCTAATTTGACTTCAGGTGTGTCCACACCTGAGCAGAAAAGAGTGCTCAAAGCTATGCAACAGAATGTGTAATACCTATTTTCATAACACTGAATCGTATGTTGATATCTTTAGATGTTTATTATTGAAAGGGCTAAGTATCAGTAGCTGCACTTACATGTACAAAGTATCATCAATTGGATCAAAGATCAGATTAGAATATAACTGTGTACATGGTCCTGAAAAACTTCATATGATTGTAACGTTTCCATGCTCCACGCGTTTAATTGGAATAAATCATTTTGACATGTGCAGAATTGTCTAAAATGCCAAAAATAGTCGTAGAAGAAGAAATTGCTAGTTACTTAGTAAACAAACAAAGATGCTGTATAGAATGATATGATCCTCTGATCGTGCTTTCATTATTATTAATAATATTTTTAAGTGACTGCTCATAGTTTTCTAAATCCATGCGGGCGATGCAGCAATGCGCATCTTTGCTCCATGTAAATGACTCCTATGGAAGAGACGACAGATCCAAGGAACTTGGGTGCAGAACTCCGGGATCTTTGTCAAACCACTCGGCCCACTGGACCTGACTAAGCCACTGGAAATCAAAAGCATGAAAGACTTCGAGAAGTGTGGGATTACAGATGTCTGAACCCTTAATTAAGGCAAAATAAATGTGAAACTTGATTTCAAGAAAACGATGCATAGAATCTACTGCTTCTGACGGTGAGCTTTGACCCTTTTTTTTAGCTGACCTGCAGACAACTTGAGCACAATTCACTTGATATATCAGCTGAAGGGCAATGGGACCTGATGAATACAGTCTCCCGTCATTACAACAATGTTAAGAAGGATTACGTGGCCTTAATCCTGTTGATAGACTTGGTTTCATAAATTGTGATGTGTTCTGCACCATTTTTGATTTTTTTTCTTTTACTTTCCTTCTCCTAAAGTGTGATCTATGACTGATCTTCTTTTATGAAAACAATCTGCACAAATGGTCTTTTTAATGAGTATATTTTGAATTTTTTGCATTGACTACTGTAGATTATTTTTCTTTAATGATTATCATTATCAGGTCATTTGCATTGATCAGTGCCGGGAGACTGGAATTTATTCAGATGATTATTAATCATCTGGTTATGCTCAGGATTTTTGGTGCAGTTTGGTGCAGGTGATTTTTTTTATTTTACTTGTGTTTTTATTGAAAAAAATAATGCACTAGATTACATAAAATAAATTGAACTCATAGTTTTTCTGAATGGAGAATATTTCCTAAGTAAAGATTGATTTGATAACTCCTTTTAATTCCAGCCCTACTTACCAATATGGATGTAAGTCTGGCTGCTGGTAGTGTATTGCTTTGCTTCCATCGTGGCTTCAGCTTGTCTTGTAGGTGAAATTTCTGAATCATCAGTTTTTGCCTATAACAGGGATATGCAGGGATTGAATTGATTTCACTCAGTGAAATTTATTCAAATCACAGTGGAGATCTGTCAAGGATCAGCCATTAATCTCCACCTCTGACCACCAGAGGGAGCCCTCGCCTGAATTCTAACCATAGACTGTATAAGAATAACTGGACAAAGCAAGCCCCCCTACTTCCGTGTTCCATATAGGAAGTACCACTGGGTTGCAAAAAGGCCAAAGTCCCATTGACTTACATTGGGAAACAGACAGTTATTTCTCAGTCATTTTATATGTCAGAATAATCATTCTTCCTCTGCTGCTTTCTGCTTAACTTCTTTTTTCTAATCCTATTTTTTTTTAAAGATTTTTTTCCATTATCACAAGTTATTAGAGTTATAAATTGACCAATCAGATGGCTCAATAAGCGTTTGTGGGTCTGACGTCGAACGTCTGGGGGATTTGACTGACACATGACGGGTAGCCAATGGGAGCAGACTTCATCAATGAGTCCGTGAAGACCTTTTAACACCTACTTTACAATTCAACAATGTAATCATTGTCCTACTGTTGTTTTCCTCAATGGAATGTACTGATGCAGCAGTTTAAAACAAGAGGAGCATGCTGTCAACATTTTTAGATGAGGATTTACTCTGTAGAAATAGGTTTTACTCTGAGGTTATGTGCTTTGGACTTTTTTGTTTGTTTAACGTTCGTTTTTCTTTATTTCACTGTTTTGGTTGTAGCTTATAAATTATAAGTTCCATATATGCGCATAAAATCACCACCAAAGTTTAAGCTTCGCCGCAATTTTCCAGCTTCAGCCTGAATTAGACGCAGCCGTCTGAAGAGCGCGAGACAAACTTGGACCTGGTCGTATCTTCAAACAGAAAAAACATCCAGCTGTTCTCTTGTTAGGACGTTTATTTATTTTAAATACCGCTGAATGCGCTTCTCACGTGCATCTGATCAGACTATAACCTGGCCGCGAATGACAACTGAAAAGCTG
>NC_050512.1:8088060-8092158 GCF_002922805.2 Oryzias melastigma | reverse complement strand
GTCCAGGTGAACTCCAAGGTATTTAAAAGCTGTAACGGTTTCTATAGTGCTATTGTCGATCACTATAGGCTGATGTGTTCTGTTCTTCAAGCTGTGAATGTTAGTGTGTGCGGTTATCCAGCCCTGCAACGAATAAGCAACCTGCTCAGGGCTGCCAGTTCACCTATCTGTATCTGAGATAGGCTTCAGCAACACCATGACCACTAAAGGCAGGTGTAGCAAATGGATGGAGAGACATGGATATTATAAATGGCAATGTTCTAAATTAATACAATTATAACTATAACCCTACCAAAAATAATTTAGCTCTCTCAAACATTTTTCTTTTATGTGTAGCATAAAAAAATCTGGTTCTTTATCATTAAACCTAAATTGAATATATTTGGTTAGAAAAAAATATTTGCAGCAGCTTTTCCATTGTATTGTTAGGGGTTTGGTCTTACAGAGATTGATAGCCCTCCAGCCTGTGTTGCTGTATTGATGGTCAGCCTCGCCATGCCGTTGGCTGCAGTAAAGCCTCTTACAGGACCAGGTGTTACAACCACTGGGATGTTTTCTGCTGGACTTTCATCTGGATTTAAAACTTCAACCTGTTATCCAGTAATAGAAAGGTTATATCATCAGGTTAGGTTGAACATTTCTCTTTTAGAATTTTTCAAAGAGTCAGTGCCATACACTTCAGTCAGACTGTACAAACATAGGTCAATGTCTTACCACCACATCAAAGGACATTCCAGGTTTAAAATATTTTGGAGTTTTTTTAAACGTGATGGTGTAAGGAGATGTGACGATTTGGATGCCTCTGAGCTCTGCCTCCACCATCTCACTGCCTGTCAAATATTTCAAAGAATTGCACAATGGAGTCATTTGAGCCCCTTTTTGAAGCAGGATGATTGACATGAGGATGGGTTGTCTTCATCTTACCACTGTCTGTCAGCACGCTAACAGAAACAAAGATGGAGGAGCCCACAAGCTGATTGATATCTGAAAAGGTTTTTGTGATGTGTTCCCTCTTCAACACTACTTTTCCTTCTCCATTCTCAATCTAAGGACCCAAAGACACATAAAGTTCTGACTATCTGAAAGTTTGCAACAGGATCATCATGACATAATTGAATAAATGAACAATCTGTTCTCACCGGCACTCGAGATAGAGAGTCAGGGAGGCTCTTCTTCTGACCTTGGTCGATGATCCCAAACACTACATAGGCATTCCCATTCACTTCTCGACCAAAAAGATACCTGCAAATCAAACAGTAGTTACCATGGAAATAGGACTTTAATGCCACATGTTCTTGCAAACAAGATTCACCCACCTGGCTTTAATGTCAATCTCTAAAGTCTCACTGTCTACATAGAAGAAAGGTCTCAGGGAAGAGAGCTTGACCTCAAAGCTGGGGAGTACTGTGACAAAAAATTTTTAGGTTAGGTTTTGGTCCTTCAAGAAAATTGTAAGCAAACAGGTTTACAAGAATCACTTTACCATATTCTTTGACCTCGAAATTTGCAGAGAAGCTCTCCTGTGGGTTGCTCTGGAACTTTGCCACAATTTTCCAAAGTCCAGGACTGTATAGACACACAGTATGAAATGGATTAGAACCTTCAAGAAAAGAAAACTGTTCTGCACTTAAAACCTGACTGAACAATACAACCAATAACAGATCTCTGCAGGAATGAAAATTGTCAGCTTCTATTTAACCCATTTATCTGTATTTTTTCCACTCACACTACCTTCTGTAATGTCCTCCAGGAGTGAAGTGCATGGCACCAGGAGAGGCTCTGAATCATCTGGTGAACCCAGACATGGCAACATGCTGGCACCTCTGTAGAGCTCTCCAAAGCATTTAAACTCAAGCTGCTCTTTTGAAACCATTCATGTTTTCCATGACGTGGGAACAAATAAAGTCCAGTTCAACTTTGGTGGTTGCTCCCCAGTCAGAGCATCAAGACGTTGAGCTGCAACTTTGACATGCGTCAAAAGACAGGCAGCAGACACGAGTTTGATGTGTGAATCCCTTCTGGTGTGAATGCACAACACACTCTCAGTAAAATGCATACATATTCCACGACTTTGCACTCTGAAATACCGTGTATAATATACGCCAAACACGCTTTTTGCGTGCATATGATACGCAATGGTAGAGAATAGGTTGCGCCGGCGTACAATATACACGAGTTTTTAGGTTTCGTTTTGATCACGTGGTCAGAAATCCTCCGGCTCTTTTCTAAATGACGTTGTTCCTGGTTAAGGTTAGGATTACGGTTATGGTTAGGGTTAGAAAAGCAAATTGTTCGTTTGTGGGGCTGTCTGTGATGCTCACGCCTCCACCAGGGGACGTTTCAAACGTGGAAAACACATTTTAACACGTTTAGGACCGCGCATATTATATGCACGCAAAAACCGGTTTTGGCGTATATTATACACGGTATTTCCCAAATCGTGGCATATGTACGCATTTTACTGAGACTGGGCTGGAATGCAGCATAAGATTTTCCTTATTCATCCGTTTTTTGGGTTCTCCTTTTAACTTTCCATCACACTTGTAGAACCTCTCAACACACTTCTATCTCCACAATCATCCTAATCTGCTGCACATCCTTCTATCTCTGTTCCTCTACCTCACCTGTACAGATTATTTAGCCTTTATTTACCAGGAAAGTTTCCAATGAGAGTACCAATCTCTTTTTCAAGGGAGTCCTGGACCTCTTTGCCCTTTGTGTCTAACCTCTCATACAAGACCTCAGATGGCTTTTATTTAACTTTTGTCTTCTCTACTTTCTCCTTGTGCTTAATCTCCCACTTCTCTTGTCGGCTCTCTTCTGTCCATACAGATTTTGACTGTTTTTAGCCTACTTTATAGCTTCGGAGAAATATTATGTTAAAGTGTGTTTCGTATCTACATACATATCATACAGTATCAATTTGCTGTGACTCTGCATCCACCAGTTCTGTTGAAGTTCTAAGCACATGAAAGAAGATCTCACCTGACAATCTCATTCAGCTGGTAGTGTCCAGAGTGCATTCCTGAGTTGAGAGAGATGGAGTCCAATGGTAGGATGATACCGTCAGGGGTCTGTAGATAGACAACATTTGGTGTTTCTAATAATTCATTCATTGCTCAAAGTCCAATTTGAAAACATAGAAGAATTAAACAGAATACCTCAATTTCTATGGAGATGGAGGTGTCAGTATTGATGTCATTAACTACTGGCTCCATGTGAGGGGTCAAACCAAACATTCTGAAATACACTAAAAACACACACACACTTTGTTTATCTGCTGTCTGAGTCATGTTTTTGCACATGCTTGTGTGAATGTTTATGGAAATGTGGGTGTTTAATTGGGGCTGGACGATATGGATTTTTTTGCATCACCATTTTTTTCAAGTCATGTGACTCGAGTCCCCACCTCTGCTATATAAACTAAAAAATCGTATTTGTTAAACTTGAGTGCTCTGCTGCTCAAAATACAAATGTGTAATCATTAACAGAGTGTTAAGAATTTGTTGGCTACGTGCAGGGCTGGCACGCAAGAAACCAGGGTTCAATTCCCAGTTGATACCCAGTGGGTACAATGAGCAATTGATTGGGTAAATAATATAACAATGGGGAGCTAATTAACATAATCCAGTGGGAGTCATTGAGCAAGATGCCACTATCTACCTCATAACCAATGAGAAACATTGGCAATGAAAAAGCATTGTTCGGCCAATTAAGGTCTGTGTACGGTGCTTGGGAACCAGAGCTACTTGATGGAAAGTGGGCTACTGGAACAATAAACACAACGCAACCCTGACACCAACTACAATGGTTAAATAAAGTACCACCTGAAAGTCTCCTGGAAACTGTGAATGAAGCACTGAGGGCAATACCTAACACAACAATCACAGAAACCAATGAATTGTTTTACACATCAGCAGCAGTGATCCTTGAAGTGCTTGGCTATAAGAGCAAGCATGAGAGAAAATAATGCTCACCATGGAAACAACGGTTGAAGGCTAAAATCAAGGGAGTTCGGAGAGAAGTGAGTCCGCTGACAGAGACACAAAGAAGGGCAATGAAAAAGCTAGAAGAAGTGATGATGAGCATCCCTGGAAA
>NC_050512.1:8055568-8079810 GCF_002922805.2 Oryzias melastigma | reverse complement strand
ACCCTTTCCTGTCATAGTTCCAACATTCAAAGTCCCAACTCTCAGTCCAACACTCGTGACTTTCCTCTTCTCTCTCTTCCTACGAACCTGCCTTCCTCCTCTCCTTCTTCCACCAACAGTAATCCAATTTCCACCAGCACCCTGTCGGTGAACAGCACCGATGGCGGTCGTTGTTAACCCGGGCCTCGACCGATCCGGTATGAATGTCATAGGTCTGATTCGAATATTTGACTTGGCAAAGATTTTACGTCGGATGCCCTTCGTGACACAACCCTCTGTATTTATCCGGGCTTGGGACCGGCACAATGAGACCCTGGCTTGGGCCCCCTAGTGGCTACATTATCTAAAATACCACACTAAAATGTCTCAAAACAGCTATGACCAACCAAATAAAATTTACTCTTGATCAACCATGCCAATCGACTGGTTTGGATTTGTTTCTGTCATCGTTGACTTGTTGATTCTATCGTGTTGACTTGAATCATCGTTTTTCATAAACCAGCTTCACCTACAGGAATCCTTAACAGTATGTTTAACCTGTTTGAATGTGGTTAAACATAATACCATTGATCAGATATTTAGACATAACAATGAAAAAAACATATATGCAGAAAAAAGTGGACTCGAAAAAAAATTATGAACCAGGTGAATCTAAAAGAGAAACCTTTTTACAAATATGAAGGAAATAAAGCAAATAATCTAATCTTATTTAATGAACTTAATCATTACTGAATTAAAGATTTGTTTCTTTTTCCTTTGTCAAAGTAATTGTTTTGCTCTTTTGTAATCTATCACCCATGCAGCTTCACTGCAGCCTTTAAATCGCCTCTAGTGAAGCAACAGTGTATTAAAATAAAAGGAAAGAATTAAAAAATAATAATTTTAGACGTTAATAAAAAATGAATTATTATTTATGATCCTGACTTTTTTTTCCTCTTTGTGTTTTGACCAATCACGGCACGAGTCCGTGCAACGTCAGCTCCCATCGCTGCGGGCATTTTGGTGATTGACAGCAAAGCTGAACCAATTAGGTCCCTGATGGTGTTTTCCAGCAGCCAATCAGCGTCCTCCTTTTCTTATTTGAGGAAGTTGTCGAACGTGTATGGGAGCGTTTGGCAGCAGGGTAAAAGCAGAGTGTCGTTACTTACGCGCGAAAAGCTGATTAGAATTGCAGCTGGAGAGCTCGAGCACGTTTATGAACTCTAGTCAAGGAAGGCTCGCGGCAGCTGTACGTTCACTTTAGCGGTGGGCGGGGCCAGATGGAGGCGCAACCACGAGCTGGCAAGGAGCAGAGTGGAGCAAGAGGAGCACAGAGGAGCTACGTAGACGTGGTGCGGGGGGTGTCTAATAAATATAAATCTATTTAACTTATAACTTAATTATTTTATATTTTCAACGGGGAGAACAGATATCTAAGTGACGGAAATTACGTCAATCTGTAGCAAATGTGACTACAGAGTGAGAACTTTCCAACATGTAAACAAATATTAACAAAAACCTTTTTTTTTCCAATAAAAAGGTTGAACTCTTAAGTCAGTTCACTTTAGCTATGTCTGTGGTTTATCCATAGAATTCTCACAGATGAAAAAAACTTCTTATTTCATTGGAGTCAAAAATAAAAAAAGAGACAAGGCCTTTTTTGCTGTCTGATCCGTCTCTATGTCCCTGCTGCCCTCAGAGCATCATCATGCCAGTCTACAATGCCTCCCGCTGGCTGGACCAGTGTCTGCAGGGCATTCACCAGCAGGACTTCTGTGGATCCATGGAGCTGTCCGTGTTTGATGACGCCAGTACTGTGTGTGAACCCATGAGCACGTTTGTGAAACTATGTTTCATCATGTTTAAGTATCTCTGTGTGTATAGCCTACAAATGTGAGTGCTTTTGTGTGTGCCAATTTTTGCCTTTGTCACTTACTAATGTGTCCTAGGATGACTCCCTGGCAGTTTTGGAGGCCTGGAGGGAGAGGCTGGAGGCGAGGGGCGTGGCTGTGGTGGTTTCAGGTCACAAATCGGCACAGCCCAGAGGAGGTGAGGAGACTCCGCTAGAGATTTGGTCTGAACATGAGGTCGTTCTTCTTGAGAAAAACTGAGTTTGGCATGTGCCACATCTACAGTTTGTTTTGAAGGAGGGGCTCTTGTTGATGTTTGTACAGAAACCTTTGTTTTAAATATGGATTTTTTTTAAAGAAGTATTTTGCAGTAACTATGTTGTAAATCTGTGTATCAATCGTTCATTAGTTTTTCAAATTTAACCGAAAATTGAAAGAAATAACTTGTTTTTTGTTTTATGATTTGCGTATTAAATCGTAAATAGAGAAAACAAATCAATTTTTGTAATTTCGTCTGAGACACAGGAGTAACCCGGAAGAAGTTTTATTTTATTTGTATTTTTTTAGTGGTTTAATGAGTACACGCAATGCGAGTAGCTAATATCTATTCAGTTGATTTTAAAATTTTAAGTTAGAAAACAAAAAAACATGTTTTTGTTTATGGTTTTAGATTTTAATTGAAAGACGAATGAACAAATGATACAAGGATTGTTGTACATGTGCAAAAGTATTTTGTCCACCTGTTAAAAACCTTAAATTGCGGTGTCATCTTGTGCTTCCCAGTTTGTCCCTGTATAAAAGAGATCTACAAAAAGAATGTTTTCAATTCTTGAAAAAAATCCCTTTTGGGGTCGAGGGTTGCTGGAGCTCATCCCAGCTACTATTGAGCAAAGGCTATATACAGCCTAGGCAGAATAGCAGTCTGTCATAAGGGGGCCACAATCGCACACAATCAGTCACATTCACACCTAGGGAACTTGTTATGTCTTCAGAAATGTTTTTGAGTCATCATAAATGTACATAAGCATGCACAAGTGTTCCTTCTCCAAATACACATACACTTACAGACAAACTCAAATTACAACCTTGTTATTAGCTGCTCACATTAGAACAAGGTTGAACTGGTTAAGCCGTGGTGACATTCACCTGTACCAGGGTTGACCTCTACGTGTGATGCAGGTTTTTTGGTTGTCCCGGCCCATGGAGGGTCGTAAAGAGGAGCGGTTTCCTCGAGCCTCGTATTGGCTACCTCAAGAGACATCATGGAAATGGAATAAGCAATTGTGTTTAGTGCATAATGATGTTTTTTTTTTCTTTAAGGATAATGTAAGTTTCACTCACTTATGACGTATGGGTGATGCTGTCGCTTGGTGACAGTCTAGAGAGGACGGAGTACAGGCTCCTGACTGACTTCATCCAAATGGTAAATGGTAACTGGCGTACACTTGTATAGCGCTTTTCTACCTTTCTTTGAAGGCCACGGTGCACGCACGGGATGCACACATGATCCGTAAGTGCTTGTAGGACGCTTGTAATACAGGCACTAAGCTAATTGTCTAATTTCCTCATTTATAACAGTCAGGCTGCAGACAAGGAGTGCACTTAAACAGCTCTAACAGACCCCTTGTGCAGTGTACAGGACTTGGGGTGGTTCAAAAAATGGAAAATCTGTTTTAAGTAGAAAAGTGGATGTAACGTACATGATCTTTTGCAATATACTTACCACACATATAGCAGTCATGCTTTCCATTTTTATGATGCTGTATGACCTTCAAGGCTGCACGTTGGCGCTCTTGCCTCACAAGAAGGCCCCGATTCAAATCCCCACTGGGGGATCTAAGACAGAAACACAAAATGGGGACCTTTCTGTGTGGAGTTTGCATGTTCTCCCCGTGCATGCGTGGGTTTTCTCCAGCTTCCTCCCACCGTCCAAAAACATACTTCATAGGTTAATTGGTGACTCTAAATTTCCCCTAGGTGTGAATGTGAGAGTATATACGTGTGTGATTGAGGCCCTGAGACAGACTGGTGACCTGTCCAGGGTGTAACCAACCTTCACCCATCAGCAGCTGGGATAGACTCCGGCACCCCCGCGACCCCGAAAGGGACAAAGCGACCAAGAAGATGAATGAATAAGTCAAGGAGACTCCAATACACTCTATCTATATGCTCTCCTTAAGATGCGTTCACTCCTCTCTATGACCCTCCACTGGCAACGGAAAACCCAAAAACCCACAGCACCCATTCAGGTCAACCCCTGTAAGGGTGAATGTGACTACGGCTTTAGCTAACCTGGATTTAGCTCAGAATCCTCTTAGAAGTTCTGGAAATAGAGGAAATAGAGGAAAGTCTAAGCATCTTTGCTGAGCCTACTGAAACAAACCATTGAGTTCATCGAAGTCTATACACTTTTAGACCAGACTATAAATAGCAACTGTAATAGAAGAAGGCCCACTTTAAACTTAAGATTATCCATCCTTCTGTATGGTAACGCAACAGGACAGTTTGAGGCCAACTCCACTCTCAACCCACATTTGAAAAATGCAAAAAAGGGGTAGGCTGAACAGGGGAGGTGTGGTTTGGATCTGTGATTGACAGTGAGGTTAGCTTGAGGTAACGTACTCACTTTGTGTCTTCAGTATGAAGTGGTATCACCACAGAACTTTCTGTGGAGGTTGAGGATTTTTCTCCTCCACCTTCTCCTGAGTGAGTCGCTCATGGTCCAGACCAAAGCTGACCCGCATCTAAGTGGTAAAAGGTCGCTAGCATCACAGCTAATAAAGGCTAATGTATTAAGCAAACAATCCCGGGAGAAATGTGTTTTGCAAATCCCATCACCCAAACAGTTCCCTGGATTCAAAGCCAATTGAGCTAAACCACTGTTGCCTAACTTCAAACTCCACTGGAAAGTTGTGCTGGCCAGGAGAGTTTTGACAACCGAAGATGAAACAGCTATTAGCCATGCTAAAGCTAACATGATAACAACCGACCGTTACAGAATCGAAGATGGGCGGGGCTTTTATACTGGAGCTGCAGAGCATGATGATGTAAAACTTCTGAAATGACCTGGGACTTACACCAGTTGACCAATCACAAAATTCAATTTTAGTATCTTGTTTCAAACTGTAGGGGGCAGCACCCAGACAGTTTTATACTGTAATTTCAGGAATTAAACAAGTTTATTTTTAATTATCAAAAATGTGGCAACAGAAAGCACTTCTAAAACCCCCCAAACCACTTGACAAAGTTGATTAAGTGTTTGGTTTCCCTTTAACAGCCTTAAGGTTACAGCTACCAGCAGCTTTTTTGTGAACAGCATCTTTTATAAATAAAGTTCCTTATAAACAAGCAAACAAAAAAAATATGCTACAACTGTTATTGCTTTTTAAATCATGAAGGATAGACATTATAGTTTTTAGTCTAAACTACAACTTCCTGGCCAGAACTTGCTCACAAGTACGCAGATTCACACTCGGTGTTGTGTGTCTTTCAGTGGGACACTCGAAGAACCAAGCTGTGGCTCAGAGCTCCGGTGAATTCTTGTGCTTCCAAGATTCGGTTTGTGCTGCACTCCACAGCGTATCAGATTTGATTCAGAGGCCGTTTTTGTTTTATGCATGTTTGTTGGCCTTTTTGCAAGTCACATTTTGATTCTTGCAGGATGACATCATGCTGCCCCAAAGAGTTCGTCTGCAGTTTGAATCCTCTCTTCTTCATCCAAAGTCTGTAAGTTCTCAAGTGTGCTCAAGTTTTCCCCCCGTGACCTATCTGACCTGCTTTTATCTGTCTCTGTTTTGGAGGAAGGTATCTGTAATTGTATGGAAAGATTTAGATGTTTCCTGATTTGTGAGTTTGAGTTGGGATGATGATGATGTGCGTCTCCATCACAGCTGATTGGCGGCAAAATCTGCAGGCTGCCAGAGGGATCCACGGAGCGTTACACTCGCTGGATCAACTCGCTGACCCCCGATCAGCTCCAGACTCAGGTGACCAGAGAGAGCTCAGCCTAGTGAGTGTGTGTGCGCGTGTCCATGTGGGTCCCTGCATGCATGTGTGCGACTGTCCGGTCACGTTTGGCTGCTGCTGGTCAGGATCAAACATCGGGAAAGTTAGTTTCCACAAACAAACAGTTTCTAAAACCGCAGATCATGGAGACATCCGCAAAGGAAATAGGTTGAAGTGTTGATCACAGAGAGGAAACTCTGGAAAAAGGTTTAGTTTGGGAGCCTCAGCTCAGACATTCACATTCAAGGTTAACAACACAGATCTACAGCAGGAACGTGAGCATGAGGAAAGAGGCTATCAAGGTTCCTTCCAAAGCATCATTAGACTCTGAAATTTGAGATTGGGGATGAAGTAGTTTGAAGGTTTTAAGCAAAGTTTTTTGGATCCGAATGAGTCTGATCGGGCCAGAGTATTCCGAATGGCGTGTTTACATGATGCGTTTTTATTCTGATCAGGGGTTTATTCCGATTACTTGGGGCCATATAAATGAATGATACGTTCCATTTTCATGACCTCCATTGAGGTGGCCACACGAGCCTCAAGGGAACTGGAAGACACACTTGCACTCCTCTTGAGATGTAGCTGCTCCTGTCTATAACCCAAATCTGGTCCAGACCACCCAAAAACCAGAAAGGGGGTTTTTCCGTACAGAACATAATGCCTGGTGGTAAAGAGTTCAGTGGTAATCAGGGTGGGGACTTGGACTCGAGACTCAGACTTGAGTCACACTTAAAGTTCACATGCTGAGACCTGGGTTGAAGCTACGAAGGATGTTCATTTGTATGTTCTTCATTCATGTTCATTCACAGGGTCTTTTTTTTTCTTTTGTGCTACCTGGTGGGTAGTTAGCATTCTAGCGTCAATCATTCTGAAATGTTACTCAAAATTGTGTCTCCTTGACGATCGCCACAGTCCTCTGCAAATTCAGCAAATGTGACAGTCGTGGAAGAAATAACTTCTATTCCTGTTTACTCTGAAAACTGTTTTCTTTCTTTTTACTGATATGTTATATTTTAGGTTCTAATTTAATATAAAATATATATATATTTTGTTTTTTCAATAGTCATGTAAAGTTTCACGTCGATGAAAGTGTGGTTCTAAAAAGGAATATCTACCAAAAAATCAGGGTTAAGCTCATTGGTCCTGGCCCTAAAGTGAGTGGTCTTTAGAACAGGTCTGTGGCCGACTTATGGTCCATATGAACGTGGGCTGGTTGATAAAATTGATTAATCGATTTAAGCTAAACAAATCAATAATTGATTTATAAAAGTATAAATCAATTTAGCATATAAAGCTAAATTCCCCTAGCTTGCTGCTAACGTTTAATGAAATTTCCCCTGTGACGGCTAATGCTAACACTCGGTCGACTTAAACACACATTGTTGACTAAATGAACATCTTTATTTACTTTAAAGTAACCACTTAAGGTCTAAAACAGTGTTTTGCTCATACTTTCTTCTTCTAGAATAAGGTGTAAGGCTACAGTACGATCGCCACCTAGTGGCCAAACTGAAAGGCCTTCCAGGAGAAGCAGAACAATGTTTCCAATGTTAATGATCTGAACATTTTTGTTAGAACTTCTCCTTTAGAGAATCCATGTAACACTGGATGCTATTAACTCATTATATCATTATTTCACTAATATATTTTACAGTATTTGAACTGTAGCATATTAATATAAATATATTCAGGCATATAGTAGATTATTCATGTATTTCTAAACAAGTGTGTATAAATGTACAAACTCAAAATTGAATTGAATTAAAGAATCGAAAAAATATCTGAATTAAATCGATCCAAGTGAATCCAATCAAATAGTTTCTGTAAATCATAATCGACACCCAGCTCTAATATGAACACAAGCATTACGTCGGCGACCCATTTTCAAATCTGACCACTCTGCTCTTTCAGGCCTTCACGTCTCACGGACCCACCGTTGTCATGCCAACCTGGTTCTGCTCACGGGAACTGTTCCAGAAAGTCGGACCATTCGACGAAGGAGGAAAGGTAAACTTTTCTCAAAGAAATAAAAAAATCTTTCCAGCGGGAGAGTGTCACCTTCTGTCTTGTGTTATTACTGCCTGGTCAACCCATCTGATCAGGGCCCTCTACGTCTTCAGGGGGTCCCAGAAGACCTGCTCTTCTTCTATCAGCACCTCCGTCAGGGAGGAAGTCTGGTCAGGGTCAACGAGTGTCTGCTGGTTTATCGATACCACGAGGAAGCCGCCACCCACTCTGTGACAGAGTCAGTGTCGGCATACACACACACACACACACACACACACACTAGGGGTGTAGGGAAAAATCGATTCTATAATACATCGTGATATTTCATTTAGTGATAATATTGATTTAAAATATTTTGTTTGGAAATCGACAATATTGACTCTTCCCTTTAAGAACAAATATTTAATTTACTCAAAGAAAAGAAGCAGGAACTTGCTTGGGTAAAAACAACTTGTATATGAGATACAGTTGCAGTGCTTAATATTGTGATTAATAGTAAAAATTCATTTTATCATGTAATTAGAATAAAAGTCGTATTAATTCTCAGGTAGAGTTTTTTTCTAAGTCATACTCTTTAAAAATAAATAGGAAAAAAATTGTTTCGGGGCAGTAACAGTCTCGGGATATACTGCAATATGTATCGTATCATGAGATCCATATCGCGATACGTGTCTTATTGCTACACTCTTGCCAACACACACCCCTATTACACACAATCAAACAGACACACACACACACACACCCATACATACACACACTTAAACAAAGACACGCATACAGATCTACATATTGACACATACACATACGAACACATACCGGTACTTGCACTCAGACACACACAGGAAGACACTCTAACACTGTCACACTCATAGAAAGACCCACACTCAGACCCACAAACACTCATGCTGAGACTCACAGGAAGACACATACACACACACAAGCAAAAAATGTTAACAGATGCAGACACTTTAAAAGAAAGGCAGTCTCACTCGCAGGCAAACACTGACTGAGAGACACACAAACAGAGATAGATATGTTCACAGACACACACACAGATTGACACACATTGGCAAAATTGGAGACACACTCAAAAGACAGACACACACACACACTCTTAAAAAAAAAGAGACATTTATACTGAAAGACAAAAGCAAACATAGACACAAAAAATATACATAGATGGAAACAAAGCCTAGAAACAAAACAGAGAGATTCAACACACACAAACAAACTCAGGAAAACACACAGCGAAACTTAACAATATAGAACAACGTTCAAGCTTTCTGGACAGAAGATGACATTGATTGAGAAGGTCAAAAGACAATCAGAAAAAAAATAAGCAAAGTTACACTGAAAAAACTCAGTGAAACAGAGAGAGTGTGAAAGAGGAACCGCCATATAGTGGTGGACCACTGTACAGTTAAATAAACTTTAAAGGATGCCGTCTGTGAAAAAGGTTTGAATTGTTGATCTCAGGGAAACCATGTGGAAGCTGCGCTTGGACTTCCTACAGGAGAGAGTTCTCAGCCAGTGGGAGCACTTCACCATATGGAGCGCTGGTAAACAGGGCCGCAAACTGTTCCGGAGTCTGAGCCCCTCGTCCCAGAAGAAAGTATGTCCACTCACAAGACAAGTACATGAATTCACCCCCACATTCATGCTTCATCATGCTTGGACCATTTTTTTTTTTAGATTTCATATGCAAAGACATTACTAGTGTTCATCCTAAAGGCCCTAGTTACATGCACCCATACAGGGGATTGACCTGTACAGGTGCTGTGTGTCCTTGGGTTGCCCGGGCCTGTAGAGGCTCATAGAAAGGAGGGGCTGCCTCTTAAAGGGAGCGCAGCCGTGTCTTGTAGTTCCCTGTAAAGGGCTCGTACAACCACCTGATGGCACATCATGAAAATGGAACGTACCATTGTGGTGCATTAAGTGTATCATGTAAGGACAGTGTTTGTTACCCACACTTATGATGTACGGTGATGCTGCCCTTATGTCGCACTCTAGACATTAGTAGGGATAGGAGGGGTCAAAAAAAGAGAAACAGTCCGACATGCCTGCGTCTCACCTACTTATCCCCAACTCTTATGTGTTGTTTAAATGTTCGCTATAACCTGTTGCCAAGAGCATCCCCACAGAAAAAAAGGTGAACGAAAAAAAGCTTTTCCCATTTTACACCCACAGAAAGCCTGTGTTCACCCATAAAGACAGTTGTGACTAAATTATTAGTGGCCCAGAATCTGCCCTTCTACTAACAGGATGTTTTGTTTTTCTTGAGTAGTAATGATCTGGTGTGTCTTCACAAATACCTCTTTACCCCAGACTCTTGTGTGATAGTTTTTCTGTCATGTTGACAATAACTTTGTGCTTCAGGGTTGAAGAATGTGTGAGTCTTTGCTTAATTGTGTTGTGTTGCATCAGGTCAGAGCGTTCTGTGACGTGGACGTGAAAAAGATCACGAGAGGCTTTTATACATATGAGGAATCCCAGGTGAGACTGTGGCCAACGGCTGAAGAGTGTTTCTCTTTGATAGTCTGATTCTCATCCTGACTTCAAAGTTTACTCCTGTTCTTCATGCTGCTGATGTTCCTCCAGGAAATACCCAAACCCAGAATCCCGGTTCTGGACTTCAGAGACGCTTGTGGACCCTTCATTATCTGCGTAAAGCTGGTGAGCTTTTTTATTGCATCTGTCCTCAGCTCTGTAAAAAATATAGGCTGTGCGCTTCTTAGAAGTGGGTGGAGCCTAAGACTGAAAATCAAATGTTTTATGTTTGTTTTGTGCTCCATGCATTACTGCCCATCCAATAAAAAAAAATCAGTAAGACACTGAATCCCCCACACAGGGTCAGGGCGCTCTGAAACTGAAAAGACCGACACATTCTCATTCCCAACTGGTCACATATTGTCGTTTGTTTAAGGATCCCAATGCGTCACTTTTTGACGCTTTGTGCCACAATTTGTGGCCCGTACTGGTACCCTAATTATGCACTGGATGCATTACCTACCGGTACCAGACTGGAACTGGTACCGGATGCAAACTGGGCTCGGACTTGGACTGGTTTAGGGTTAGGGTATCAGTGCGCTCTTCGTGCCAGTACTGAACTGGTTCCGGTTCACACCCTGGAGGTCAGGGACCTGTGATTTATGGGAACAGCCAACACGTCAAACATTGAGTTAGGGACACCCAAAATGTCAAAAAGTGATGCAGAGGCGTCCTTAACCAAATGTCAACATGTGATGAGTTAGGAGTGAGAATGTTTGAAAAGTCATACTTAAACCTGTGAAGAATGTGTAAAACTGAAGCAAGTTGGAGATGAAAAGTATGAAATTCAAAGTAAAAGAATAAAAAAAAAAGTATTCAAAAATAATTACATTAAAAAAAATGTATCGTAGATGAAAGTTTGTCTCTCAAACATGTTCCAGTTTTTAAAATCAAAACTCATATTTTTGGTTAAAGACCCACTCTGATGAAAACTTGTTCTTGCTGCATTTTTCTCATGATGGAGGATACATGTAAAGACAATCTCACAATTGCATTTCTTAGTATTTCTTTATTTAAGTTGTTATGAATCAGGAGCATATAAAAAAATATGCCATGTGAAAAAAGATGGTATTTAAGTTGTAAAAAAATACAGTGGGCTTTCTGCTCCGCTCCGTTCTGCTGGATCCACTTGTAGACGACTAGATCTATTTATGTCTGTTTTACACATCTGAGCTGGTATCTGGCTCAGGTAGCTCTGATACTGCTCACCATTTTTGTTACACCACTAATGTTATGTTTAGGGAGGGCGGGACTGTAAGCTAGTGGTGTAAACAGAGAGCAGCAACAGGGAAAGGAAGGGGGGTGGGGTTGCTCTGCATCAACTGTCCCACCCACAATTCAGAGGTGAATTTCAAATGAACTCCTGCTGCTAGAAAACAACACAGTTTTTTTTTTTTTGGCTAAAAACAACATAATCAGTATTAAATGACCACTGAGAGCACTTTTAAAATAGATCCAGAGATGATCAGAGTAGGACTTTTAAAGTAAAAAGAAAAAAACAAATTTCAAACAAAAATGTTGGCCTTGTTCCTACTGCAGGGAGCATCTTCATCGTGTGCTCCCCTATTGTTCTTCTGCAGGATATGACGGGGGGTGTGTTGGAGGAGAACCTCAGCTCTCTGCACTTAAAGGAGGGAATTGATTACTATCACTTCAGCTGAATGATGAGGAATTGGCAGAAGTGGACTCGCGCTAATGAACATTTCAGTTTGTACGTCATGAAGTCATTTCTTCACCTGAGAGCCGCTCGCATATCATGACCTTTTGTGTGTGTGTGCATGTGTTGAGGCCATGTCAGTAACAGCTTTCCTTATGAAAATATGTATTATGTTTTTAGAAGGATTCTTATTTTTATAATAAAATACTACAAAATCAGTTACTCTTTTATATAATGTTAAAAATAGTAATTCCTCATGATTAGTTAGTTGGGTAACTAGTTGTTCCCATCACTCAGTACCCCCGTCATTGCTCTTCTAGGCCTCCTGAAATTGAGCACTTGTACACTCACATTAACATCTCTTCCCCCTTACCTCCACGTCTGCATGCACCACAAGCCTGGACACCTGTGTGGAGAAACCACGTGTTGGTCCCCTTTACTGGGCTCTTCACTTCCTCCAGACTCTCTGAGCTCACAGTGTGGCCACAAGTCAGACAAGTTTCTGTTTAACTTCAATAAACAAAAAGGAACCAGGCCTTGAAGGAGGAAGTGGAAGTGGAGAAGCACCCTGAGGCCACCCAAAGAACATGAAGGGTAAAAACCTCCCAGAGACTATAGAGGGACAGGCTGGTGTAAAGGTCTGGAAGGGAAAGGTCTGGTTTAACGTGGTTGAGGAGCAGGAACAAGGCTTGAAAGTTAAAGCCAACGTTGTAATAAGATTAGTAACAATGAAATGCTTAGATTTGGTGGGTAGTTGCTCTCTTACTTTGAGATAAAAATCTGGAACAAATTCAGGTTTCAATCTCAAATGGTTTGCTTAGGAAGATCCTTAGTCACCACTCCCCTTACGGGTGAATATGGTCTGTCTGCGGCCAAAAAAAGGGACAAACCTGTATCAAGACCTCTTGTTAAGCCCCTTCACAGAAAATGTTCATGCACATTCTTTGGAAAACCCAAAAGCAACACACAGGGGTAAGTAAGGGTTACGGATTTTTCATTTTTCAACCTCCATCAAACCCTGCAGAAGGGGCCAGTTAGTGCCGTTCAAGTGATAAACACGTTCACTGCGTCCTTCCAGCAGATGTTAGGCCATAGTAGAGGTAGAGCGGTCGACCTGTGATCTGAAGATTGTAGGTTCAGTTCTTGCTCATGTGTCAAAGAGTCTTTGGGCAAGACACAGAACCCCACATTCCTTCTGGTGGTTGGCGCCGGCGTTTGGCAGTGGAGCCACCATCACTGTCTGAACAGATGAATGAGACTGTGCTTTCGTCCTTCTAAAAAGGTATGCCCATTTATGAAATGTTGATCCCATGTAGCATTTGGGGGTTGGGCCCAGATGGCTGCCATTGGAAGAGACTCAACCACCAAGAACTAACCTACAATACTGAACAAGCCTGGGTCCATGTTGGGATTTCTGCGATGCAGCAGAGCATGTTTTTCATGTTTTCATGAGAGGCACTTGTACTTGCTCTGGCTCAGTACCTCTCTGCAATGGGAGACCCTACACCACCTGTGTCAAACGCCAATCCTCGAAGGCCCCATTCCTGCATGTTTCCCAACATACTCTGCTAAATGGCTGGACTGGCGAACCAGGTAATTCATGAGTAGGGCTTGGATATCTGGAAATCATGCAGACACTGTGGCCCTTAAGGCCTGCAGTTTGACACCCCTGCCCTACGGGGAAATTTGCCCTTAAAAACGTGCCCCTGGAATTACTCCATTTCCTAAAACTCCAACCCCAATAAGTTGGCTGCACATATAGGGGTATATCTTATCTCGCAGGTTAAAAATATTTTTCTTCTTTTTCATCTTTGTTTGAGATGATTGATGACATGTGTTACTTTTTTGTCTGGTTTAAAGTCCCACTTTGACCATCTTTTGATCCATTGTAAAAGCTTTCCCAGTGGTCTTTTTAGCTATGATTTTGCCGTTTTTAGCCAAAAACTACAAAATCATATGTCATTTTCTTTGACATAGATTCTGCAGAGCGGCAGTAGAACATCAGAAATTCAATGTGGGCGGGACTGTTGGCCCAGAATAAGCCCGCCCCCTTCCCATCATTCACGGCCTCCCGCTAGCTTGCGGCCCCTCACAACCCCAAGCTTGCATATTCGGTGCAACAAAAATGGCAAGCAATATTGGAGTTATTCAGCCAAAGACATACATGAATCAATTTGTCTGCAAGTGGATGCATCAGAATGGAGCAGAGCATGCTGTTGTAACTTCTACATCACACCTAGAAGCTTTTTATGTTTTTTCTCTTTGTGATTTACAAAAATTATAATAAAGAAAAACTCTGAAGTTCAACTTTTAATCTTTCATTTATTTTGTATATATACATCATCAGAAAAAATCTACAAGAACATGTTAAAAAAACACAATTTTCATAGGAGTGGGTCTTTGACTTAGAATGGGCCAGTTGTACTGGTAGACAAAAGACGGCTCAGTTTCTTCCAAAAAAGGCAGTGTCTGTGTTACGGAGTAGGCGTGTCCTGTGGCTGTGATTGTTGTTTCCTGTTGTGTTGACCAGGACTTGCTCCCTGGTATGACCTCACACATCTCCCTCACAGGAAGGACGTGATGCTTTCTCACACGCCCCCAAACACACATACAGAGGTTTACTTCAACAAACAAGCATCATTAAATCGTTTCTTTTAGGTTGACTAAAGGTTGATGAACTCCCGACAGCTTGAATGTTGTTTCAGCCTTGCACAAGCTCAGATCATGACGGCCGCTCACCCATGGGTCTCCCCCTTCAGGCCCTCTCAGTTATACATGCATCATGAAGACAATGCAAGGAAATGGGAAGCCCCCAGCACATAGCTGTACTTCCAGAAGTTTTCCTGAGCACTGATGTGAATCCTGAGCAGCTGCAGCACAAACTGAAGTCACAGCACCGGTCCGTTAAAAGGAGAAACAAAGGTGGATCCAGAGTAATGGCTGAAGGTAAGACTGAACTGGAGAATGGAGTGAGACATGAACCATAGAGGGGGGAGAATGTGGAGTCGGACAATGAGCAGAATGAACAAATGGTTGTTTCCCCTGCTTCTCATGTTAACATCAGAAATACAGCTGAGAGAAAAGAAGAGGAGTCTTCGCTCGGATGGGTGTGGTCTGCACAACTTTGATGGTAAGCGCCTTCTTTTTGACTCATTTTCTTGTTCAATCCTTGCTCGTCTCTACTCTACAGTATAGTAACCATACTCTACTAAACCATTTTTTAGAACTGCGATAAACCTGAAGCAATTTTTATGATGCAAGAGGTTTTTTTTAGATGTAAAGGAAGCATTATGGGTTTGTTGGTGGATTCACTCCTAAAGATTTACTGCGGCTTTGGTTGTGTGGTTCTACACCAGAAATGGAAATATTCTATAAGTTCATTTCTGAATGAACAGTTTAATGAAGTTTACAAAATAACCTACACTGCAAAAATTTAGTCTTAAGAAACTAAAAAGACACTTTTTTCAAGAAATATTGTTTTTTTTCTGTCTTGTCTGTCTTTTTCTGTCTTGGGAGGAAAACACTCATAATGTCACAGAGACTAGAATTCTTATCTTAAACCAAGAATTCTTGACAATTTTTCCCCATTTTGTTAAAATATATATATATATATATTTTTAATATTAATAATTTTAAAGTTTAAATAAGTTTTAAAATTAAAAATGTGTAAGATTTTTTATTTTAAAAAGAGCCTGTTTTTGCAATACACGCTTTCTTAAATGCCACATGTAATATTAATATTACTTTAATATGTCTTAACTCGTTTGACATATTTATCACTTTAACCAATGTGTCTTGTTCTTTAATTTAAAAAAGTACAAATTTTAGTGTGTTTTCCTTTCTGAAATAGTACATAAAATAACTTAAGTCACTAAAGGTTATTCACAGTCTAAAACGCCGTTGGGATCAGTAATTTGTTCCATTCAGAATTTTTTGCATTCGGAACAAATTACTGATGAACGTAATTAATTAAAAAAAAAACACCAAAATAAATGCAACCAGTTGCAAAACTTTACAAAGAATTTAAGTGTTTTGGTACATTTTAACGATAATTTAATCAATACCACTTTATTCATCAATGGAGTCTGCAGTCAATTGGAATCGGTCTAAACAGAAGGGTCAGGGCTGAGTTAGGGTTCACTCACTTAATGCCTTTTTTTGCTTCTTTTTCACTGTATACATGCTGAACTACACTATTCTGTACTAACATTGCTTTGTCTTTTATCGTCACTCCTTCTTCATCACCTCATTCCATTACCATAGGCTGGGTAAATACTGATTGGCTGCAAAGTGTCTGTTAAAAAGTGACAACGAATACCTAAAAAAGAAGTTCTGGTCACATAGCCTGAATGTTCAATATTATTGGTCTGATCGAAGCACCAGTTGAAAACTGGAACAATAGAAACTTGGAACATAGGTGGAAATATTCCGTAGTTTATGCCAACAGCAAGACAGTAGAGGATATTTCTGTCTTTCAAAAGGGCACAATGATGGACATTCCACCATCTATCAAATTTACAGTCAACAGCAAAGTTGCCTTTAATATTAATAGTATCTTGCCTGTCTTTCAGTCTTGTTTACCTTCTTGCTTGATGCAGAGTAAATATGTGTTTGTTAATAACTTTATTGATAATTGATGGAATAAATTGTTAGTCTATTGATACACATTCAATTATCAGAGTTAATTCTGGATATTTATTGCAATAAAATTAATCTAGAAAACTACTTGTTTCTTTGAAACAAATTTTTGCTTCATCTTCTGGACAATTGAACTTTCCCTCTAAAACAGGGGTGTCAAACATACGGCCTATGGACTGCATCCAGCCTGCCAGATGGTTCAATCAATCCAATCATGAAGACAAAAAAAATATAAGAATGTTGAAAAAAAAAGCAAGTTTCTATCCCATTCCTGTGGCGAGTTAATTAAAAAAACATGACCACAATGCACAATTCCGCCACTAGGGGAAGAAAAGAAAAAGAAAAACTGGTATAACAAGAGATAGAGAAATAAACAGCATTTCTTTGCAAGCATGTGGCACATCAGGGTAAAATGCAGTTAGATTCCCTGTTAAGATGCTATAAAATGATCAGGTGTGACACCACAATTACCAAAATGTCATTCGGAAAAAGATAATAATAATAAAAGCTCTAAAAATAATAAGTGATTAGGCCACTAGGTTGTTTGAGGCATTTTTATCCTGATGAGAAAAAGTTAAACAAAAACAAAGCTACAGATAATAAGCTAACCATTGGGTATTTTGCTATTATGTTCCTGGTCCGGCCCACTTGAGATCAGACGGGTTGAATGTGGCCCCTGAACCAAAATTAGTTTGACACCCTTGTTCTAAAATGATTCTCTGTATCAATTAACATGATGTTTAGCATACATACCTCTTTCCTCCGCTGGTAAACCAGGTGCAGCAGGGCAAGGTCAGTGCAGCCTCTGTAGCTGTTACCCTGACAACGGACCACACTGCATATCAAATAATCCACCTGTTGTGAAAAATGATAAAAAGCTAAAAAAAAAAAATACAAGTTTGAAGTACTAATATGTATTTATTTCGTGAGTGACCATGGTATGGGTGAGATAATGCCACTGACATGAATAGAGATGGACAAAACAAGCTTGTTACCTTGAGTAACTAAATGAAGTCAATTCAGTCGCCATTTTTCCATACCACAGATATCGCCCGATTTTACCAGTTTGGGACCAGAGGACGTTAGCAAGCAGTGATTGATCCAAGATTCTGTCAATCAAATGCTTTGAACGTTTGAGGTGGGGCCAGCAAGCACCACATGCTCTTATTGAGGAATCTGATTAGCTAGTTTGTAACTTGAATAACTTGTGAGAAAATATATAATGGAAAAAAATGGAGTTTAGCAAGAACATGTTAAAAATAGACGCCAAGGCAAGAATGGTTATACTGACTAACAAAACGACTGAATAATAAACGTTTTCCTTTTCAATAGAAGTTTATGCGATTTTGGCTTTCTAGGACCTGCGGGTACATCCTATTTGGAATGCGAGGGGGGAGGGGATGATCAGTCCAGTTCTCTATGTATTGTCTATGGATAATGCTCTTCGAGGTGTCCATTATCAGAAATCAATGGACTTTATGGAAGCAACTGTCCTCCGCTACATGTTAGAGTTCATACCTCTGCAATGTCCATCAGTTTCTGACAATGGAGACTTTATCAGACATTAACCTAACTTTTAGAATTCCTGCTTTTACTTCACTGTAACAGTAACAGTGTATGCAGGGTGAGCAAGATTAAGTTGAGTTTCCTGGTTGATTTGCACTTGACTCTGTGGTAGCGAACCACCATGGACCCCAATAAGGTACACTCACATTCTGAGAGACCACTGTAGACAAACAGACTGTATATAATCCTGCAAACCTTTATTGAGACCCGTGCAGATCATTGTTGAACCCCATAGATTTGTCTAGACCCCTATAACTTATTATAGATCCCATAAAACTGAACGAGACACCATACTCTTGTAGACCTTCATAGACTCATCTCTACCCACAGACTTCTGTGAATCTCTCCAGAGGAAACTAGATCATCATAGGTTCCTGTAGACCTCAAACCATTCATGTAGACCTCTGCAGGCCATTGTAGACCCGACAGAGTTACTCTGACCCCCTATTAACTCATATAAACTTTTGTTGACTAAAACAGACAACTGAAAAACTTTGTGTGAAATCAGCCTTGTCTGTCTCCCACAGCTCTGGATCTGTCTGGGGGCTTGAGGATTGTCCTTGTGGGAAAGACCGGATCAGGGAAGAGTGCAACAGGAAACACTCTTCTCGGTAGAGCTGCCTTTAAAGAGGACCCCAGCCCACTTTCAGTGACCAAACATTGTCAAACTCAGAGCGGGGAGGTCGATGGGACTGTGATCCATGTCGTCGACACCCCGGGACTGTTTGACACGGGCATTACAGAGGAAGACCTGAAGAGCAGAATAGAGGAGTGTGTGAAGATGTCTGTGCCCGGACCTCACGCTTTCCTGCTAGTGATCAGGCTGGGGGTCAGGTTCACTGAGGAGGAAAGAAATGCAGTGAAATGGATCCAGGAGAACTTTGGGGACGACGCCTCAATGTACACCATCATGCTGTTCACGTGCAAGGACCAGGGCAAAGCTGACAACGCCCTGAAGGAGTGCAAGGAGCTGCGCAGGCTCTCCATCACCTTCGGCCGCAGATATCATTCCTTCAACAACAACGATGCAGAAGATCGCGTGCAGGTCACCGAGCTGATCCACATGATCAAGGAGATGGTGCAGGACAATGGCGGGAAGCACTACACCAACGAAATGTATGAGAAAGCGCAGAAGAAGCTGAGGGAGGAGGAGGAGCGGCGGAGGCAAGAGGAGGAGGCGCAGAGACTGGAGGAGAGGAAAATGTGGGATGCAGAGCGAGAAAAAGAGCAGGAGCAGAGAGACAAGAAGAAGAAGGTCAAAAGGAAGAACGTGCGAGTGGCGGCGGCTGCGGCAGTGGTGCTGGTGTTTGCAGGGGTGGTGATTGCCGTGGGGGCCGACACCACCGTGGCTCTGGCTTTAGGAGCTCCCGCTCTCCTTCTAGGAGTCATTTGTGGCTTAGCAGCCATTTCCATATGGAAAGGCCTGAACTGCAGGGCTAAAAGGAGCGCTGCTGTGTGATAATAAACAATGATCCTGCATGACAGCAGACTGTGGTGACGTGAAGTAAACAAAACTTATAAAATACGAAGTGTCTGTTCATTTCTGCCTTTTAGAAACATATTTGTGTTAGTTTATTCTCATAACTGCAATGATTTTAAAGGACAAAGTTAAAATAAAACTGCAGACAATAAAGACTCTAATGGGAGCTAAGTGGATGACAGCTGGTGACCACATGACCACAGGAAGCTGGAAACAATGAAGAACATCCTCTGGGAGAAAATCTATTTATATTTCTTTGAATGCATATAATAATTGTGTCCAATGATTAAAAAACAGCAACATCAAAAAACAGAAGAGAAAACATCACAATAACTCATTTGTTATTCTTCAGTGAAGAAAAAAAAAATCTTTTTTTAAATAAAATAACATTTCTTGACTCCCCCTCTTTCACCTACAATTTTCTTTTCACAAAATATAATTTATCAACAAGTGAAAAATAATTTGAGTAGTTTTATTCAACAGTTTCCTGAAAGAAACAAAACACTAGTAACTGTGAGGAGTATGGTGGCCCTGAAGGGTAAATCACAACAGCAAATCACTCAAAAACATGTTAAAGAACATAATAACAACTACAATGCAAAACAAAAAAAAATACATTTTAGAAATCAAAACAAAATCATTAAAAACTAATAGACAACTTCAGAAAAGAACCAAAGTAATTTTCAGGAATCGAAATGAAATATTAAAATAAGGAAACACAACACCAGAAAAGATATGAAGTGTTACTGGATATGCTCTGAACTAATTATAAATAGGGCTGGGAATTAATTTAATTAATTAATTAATTAATTTTTGGTTACAGTATTTGCCGACCACTTATTGTCTGCAAATAATCACAATATGAAATCACACACAAAACTGTTCAATTAGAACATACATTTTTCATCAAAGCTGCCAATCCATTAAAAAATCTAACTAATCCCACTTAGATTGTGACTGTTTATGATTAATCAAAATGTTTTAATAGTAAAATTTTACATGAAGATATGTGGCTTTAAAAAAAAAAAAAAAAAAAACTGGCCAGAGGGAAAACTTCTCCTTCATTTTTATTGTCTGAACTGTTTAAATGTATCAAGTATTATCCCTGAAATGTGATGTGTGTTGCAAAAACACATCAACAGTTAGATAATCAGAGCTCTAAAGACTTTAATGTCTGCAGTGTTACTCCAAGAAAACAGAGATGCGGTTAGTTCCGATCACGTGGCCCAAACGCTCTTTATCAATGTGTAGACTGCTAAAAAAAAAAAACAACTTTGCATCATCTTCTGGACAAAAACAAAATTTAAAAGATGAACTGATTCTAGTGACAGTCAGTAAATATGTATCACTTTCCTTTGCTGCTGCAGTTGAGGCTTAGTGTCGCATAACACAACAACACGCCGGACCACGGATCACATAGTCCACTTTTTTGTGTAAAAGCGATCTAATCCAAAATAAATAGTAATAAAAAAATAACTGAAAACTGATTGAATATTTATTTATTTTGTAAGCGATCATGGTATAAGTGAGAAGTGAAGCGTTTTAACAAATCCCATGGAAGACTGAACCACCGAGGCAAAGCTAAGCACTGTTTCTTTACGAGGTGTAAAGGTGTCATTTTGCGTCAATGAATATTAATGTGCTACCTTTCACAGCCCTAATCATAAAACTTCTATGAATATTCGGACATTGAAGATGCATTTGGAAAAAAAAAACGTCAAAAATCAAAGATCTTGATCCATATGTACCTTTTATGGTTACTTGTTTATGGAGAGAGAATAGACTCACTCGATTTGTGGGTGCATAATTCTTGATTTGTGCATAAATAAGGATTTGTGCATGTGTTTTCTTGATTTGTGTGTGTGTAATTTAAGATTTGTGCATAACTTTGGGTTTGTTCGTATGTAGTTCTTGATTTGTAAGAATTTGTGCGTACATATTCTTGATTTGTAACTCATACAATAGGTTTTGTGCATAAGTTAAAAAATTACAACATTTAAAAACATATAAAATACCATTTACACATGCACAAATTAAAATTACAACAGCTTGAAACTAATTACACGCAAAAATCTTTAAAAAATACAAACAAATCACCTCTTATGGACGAAGCCTAAGTTATACACGGATTCCATCGTGAGACTCTTTTCACGTCTCACTGATTCATCCGTGAGTGATGCGTTTAAGTACTACTAAAATGCTGGGTCATTAGAGTTTTTCCTATCAGCTGTTTTAAACTTAAGATGTGAATAATATTGGGGGAAACTCTATTTTCTCTCCATACTTGTTGGGTTTTGATTTTTATCATTTCATTGTAATTTCTGGAAAATACTGTTGTTTTCTGAAATATTCAGTTTCATCTTTATTTTTTCAGGAATTTTGTTTTGGTTTCTGGAATTTTGTAAATGTAATACTTTTTCTTAGTATTATTGTTAGTATTACTTTTTTTATTTGTCGTTGTGACCTTTATTGTTTTTGCGTTAAGTAATTTGTTGGTGTGATTTGTCCTTCAGGGCCTCTGTAGAGGAGATAATTTAAAGCAAAAGTGGACCAAAGAAAAAAAAAAAAAAAAAAAAAAACTTGCAGTTCCGACCGCTCACTTGGTTCTGCTGCGGTCCTAAATGAGTTCTGACCAGCGAGCAATAAATCAAAGTGAAGTCTACTAGTCGCACTCAGCTCCCCATTTTTACATTTTTTATTTCTTTGCCAAAGTTAATCAGAAAGTGAACAGAAACATTTGAAACAGAACCAGAATTATTGTGTTTGTTCCAAACTAGAGTCCAGATGAGCGTGGATGATGTGAGAAAAAAGAACTGCAGCAGGTTCAGATGTGGTAAATCAGAACTGACTGAAGAATTACACTGATTTGTGCTGAGATTTTGTCATCTTAAGTTGTTTTTTTCTAACTATTGTTTCATGAAAAGCATTTGTTAGATATAAAATTCAACACCGCAGCAATTTAGTCGAAAAAGTCATTTTTTTTCACTGCCCTTCAATCACACACAAGGCAGAAAATGCAGCCTTGTGTGTGATTGGTGGAGCAGAAGGTCAAGCTGAAAGTGCAGCCATGGCTGCACTTTCAGCTTGACCTTCTGCTCCACCAATCACACAAGGGGGCTGTTGTCCTAACTCCCAGTCGTTGCTTAATCATGCCAAAGATGCAACACCTCCATTCCTTTTTTTACTGCTTTGTCTATTTGTGGAACAGATTGGTGACCTTACCCTTACAGGTATTGGCAAAACAAACGCAGCCAGCTACTTGTGCTGCTGTCAGATCACTGTTTCTGCTCAGGTCCTGCTCTATGGGCGACGGAGAAAACCACCTCAAGTGTGATCACTAAAAGACAGACATGTTGCGGTGGTTCAGATAGCTCCCCCAGGGGATGGGTCAAATGCAGAGAGCAAATTTCACCCACCTGGAGGTGTGACAACTACTGGGACTTCCCTATAGGGCTGTCGATTACACTCAAACTGCTGCCGTTAAATAAAGTGGCTGTTTTTTCATGTTAAACATCCACGCCAAAGAGCTCAGGAAAACTTCTGAGATAACTGGATCTATTTGAAGAGCAATGTTTGTTCTATCCTCCTCTACCCAAATCCAGTCTTTACCAGCTGATGACTCTTGGAACTTTCCGCTTTAATCCCATTCAGTTAGATTAATCCACTACATACTGAAACAACAACATCAAAAAAAACATTTCTTACTATTAGTGTTTTTTGTAGATGGGAACACAGGCAAAATATAAAAAAAGAGTTGTTGTTTATAATTTTTTTCTTTTGGCAAAAACTGAAGTAAATAGAGATTCCTCCATAGCCTTTTACTATTCTGAAATCTTGTTTTTGTGAATTTGGAACTCCAATTTATGCAAAAATAAATACTCCAAATCAACTATTTCTTCAATTAAATTTGGATTTTGACTAGAATTATGGAAATGATTACACCTTTCCATGATATTTTTTTTTTTTTGGAAAGAGTCCATATGAGAATAACAAAACAAAAATGTCGCTCTAATACATTGAGGAACCATCTTTGAACCTGTTAAAGTTTGTAAGTTAAAGGGCCTATATATCATGATATTATTAAGCTTTTTAAGTAAACTAAATCTATATATATGATCATTAAAGCTGTGAGGTGAATAACTTTTTTAATCGCGATTAATCGCATTGTCAATAGTTAACTCGCGATTAATCGCAAATTAATATGTGGCCTTTTTTAGGAAAAAATGTGTGTAATAGTTTTTATCAGAAATACTTTATTTTGTAACATTGTATTGAGATAAACTTTCTTAACAATAAAAGGCTGTAACATAAAATGCCTAACAAAAGCCCAAGTGCAAGTAAAGGGCATTTTAATTCAAAACTTCAATCAACGTTCAGTAAAATAAAATAAAAACCATCAAAAATAAATTTTCCATAACACTTTCCTGTTCATTTTTTGTCAGGACCAAATCTTTTCCTCCTCTGCTGAATTGCAGTAATAAATGAAATAGAGATTTATCATTTCCAATTAACT
>NC_050512.1:8030694-8055279 GCF_002922805.2 Oryzias melastigma | reverse complement strand
AAATAACTGCCGTTGTTTAAACTACTTTTAAAACGTCCCCCGGTGCGCTTGCTGTTCGGAACGTTGGGGGTCCGCAGCTCTCGGGATGTGGCGCCGGACGCGAGCCGGTACCATCAGACGTGGTACTGGACGCGAACCGGAGCCGGGTTAGGGTGCAGGAGCTCTCCGCGTCCTGGCGCCGGACGGTTTTAGTTCGCAGCTCGGTGGTTGGAGACCCGACTGTGATCTAGTGAGAGCAGCCGAGATAGGGGGCGGGACACCCGCGCGCGGTATGGAAAGGCACGTATGAGAAAGTCCGCGATTAATGGGTCAAAAAAACTGTCGGCGTCAAGCACATGTCAAGTTAACGCATAATTAACGTGACAAATCTGACAGCCCTAATGATCATAAACTTCTTTTGGCACACTAGAGAAATATGAGTTATTTTTGTGAGCTCTTTTCTACTCGGAAGTAAGAGCCCTTGATCTCTGAGGCTCCGCTTTTCACTTTTTTGGGGTGCTGACAATTTGATGATGTCATCCTAGAGTCGGCCTCGGCAGCTTGTTTGCGTTTCGCCCATGAAAACAAACAACATGCAAACTTTTGCAAAGATGGTTGTAAAAATAGTTCATATAAAATGAAAGCGTTTCGCAAATTATCACCAGCTCCACACAGAGATAGTGGGTGCGTGTGTTAGCTTTGGGGCGGTGCTAGCAACGCTGACTCTTCCTGCAAAGGGGCTGTTCCCCACTTTGTGACATCAAAACTTGAGGGTCCGCTTGTGTTCATAGATTGGGAGGGGCTGGTGCTCAGAGAACAGGGTTTTAGAGGAAAGCTCATGACATGGATGACATGAATTGACATTATAATACATTTAAAAGCTAAAAAATAAGTAAATTTTAAAAGTCTTAAAAAAATCTTAAAAAGTTTGCATTGATTTATCATCTTCCTTTTTTGGGCAGCAGTTTGTCAAACTTACTGATTAACAGACAGACAAAAAGCTCAGTACAACAATTTGCCATTAAAAAGCTTCTGAAGTATAATGAGAGGGGTAAAAAATGTGTATGTGACTATAACACAAAAACATACATTGAGATTTTTGTACAGAAACCGAAAAAACGTTATTAAAAAATGTCAATTTTGTGCTAAACAGTGGAACTGTAGCAGAGTGTGTTCCAAATGATCTTTCCCCAGCAAACAAGAGATAAGGAAAGCCCTTTAAACTGTTTTGAAGTACAGAACAGAACTTCTATTTGAAAAGCAAATATATAATACATAAAAGTGTTTCACTTTTTTCTGAGGAAAGTAATTATAAAACCACACTTTTAATTGAAACACAGCTGTCACCTGACTGCATGTGTTGGTTAAACCAGAGTAAATAGAAGTTAGACCGCTATTATTTATTTATTTATTTATTTATTTATTTATTGTAACTTTAAAAAAATATTAGCTTGTTTTTGAATGACTTTTATTGTTTTAGAAGGCCCTGATCTACGTTTAAAAAAACTGATAGATTTTATTTTCCTTGTTATTCCATTTTTTTTTACCAGTGTTGTGTTCATTTCTACATAAATTTTTGCGCATTGCCTATCACAGAGTTCAGAAACACTGAGGAGTGACCCATATGCAACATTTACATCATCTACCTCTTTCCACTGTTGTTTTAGCAAATCCCTTTGAAGTACTGCTTCATCATTCTTGATTCTTACGTATCTGTAATAGTAAACACTTTTGTTTTGGGGCAATTAGTAATTAAATGTTGCAAATACAGGTAGATGATTATTTTTATTATATTCATTACTAGACCCCATATTATTGTCCAGAACGTTTGTAAATATTTTCTACCTGGTCAAAAGATCTTCTTAGTTATTGTTAAAAAATTCCACATTTGAACCTGTTTTTTGTGGACACATATATATAAACAATATTTCTACTTTTTTCTAAATCTATTTCTTCAGCCACACTCTACATTAAGTCATCAAATACAGAAGTCAACCCTTCCAGCGGTCTACACATTTTATGCTACTGCTCACGTATATCGGCCACACCTCTCCACTCCTAACTCTGGTGCTGACATATTATTCATAATCATTATTATTTAGACAAATTGCTTGGTTTAAAAAATAATCAAAACATTTGAAGAGCTTTTCTCATTTGTTGATATGGTGGGGATTTTACCAGATGCATCAAGTGATTTTTTTAGGACTCAAATTGTGAAAACTCAACTTCCTTTATTTGCTCTGGAGATCAGAAAATAGTTCAGTCGTCTAGTTCTTTTGAACACAGGAGGTTTATTTTACAAGTTCTGAGCTTTTTTCGACAGATCATTTTTCAGTATTGTCACAAGTAAAAAATGTCTGACTCACAAAATAGAAAAATTGTCACTCAAAAAAAAAGCAATTTCACATTTGTATAGAGTTTCTAAACTGTGTATGTGGTTTGTGCAAGGATGTGTCGGTGTGCATTGATGTCCTCTTGTGATTAGTGGATTATTTCTTCAGTTCACAATAGGTTGCAAATATTGTGGATTTTGTGTTTGTATCACTTCACATATCTTTAGGATTGGAAGGTAATTGTATTGGGGTGATAAACACACCTCATTTTGCGTGTTGTACATTGGGGTTTTTTAAGTACTGGTCACACGTGCAAGCATGCAAGCAAGCACCCACACACACTGAATAAGTGAGAAAATTGAATAAATAGCTTAATGGGGGGAACACATTTGGATGAAGAGCACTTCATACTCTGCAGTATGACATTGACTTCATGAGCAGTCAATAGATTCAAAGACGACCAAGAGATTGAAAAGATTAAGCTGTTGTTCTCCAAACTTCACTTCCCATCAGCCCCTGCTGTCACTCTCAGGACCCCTACAGATGGTTCTCATCAGTAATCACTCCCAGCAGTATTTAGTCTGAGCGCTGGGCTATGCTGGTTGCAAAGTCTTGTTTGGGACTCTGGCCCACAATTCAAAGCGTTTTTTCCACTTGATCCCTGATCCCTGATCCCTGATCCCTGATCCCTGATCCCTGATCCCTGAACCCCGATCCCTGATCCCTGAACCCCAATCCCTGATCCCTGATCCCTGCCTCTGACCCATGCCTTCCTCTCCATGAGTTCTCAATAAATACTGCACATGGATCTTTATGATCCTTGTTACACCTTATAGAGTGCGCAGAAATAAGCAGGACAACAAGTGAAACAGATGTTTAATGACGTTAAATGTTAACATTTTTTGTGAGATAAAATACTTAATCAAATATGTTTGGTTCAGCTAGACCTCAGCATCTCCTTAAAGTCCCCCTTCGATGTAAATCATATGTTTTTGAGTTTTTAGCATGTTTGTGTGGCATTTTTCTCATGAAATAGAACAAATGTAATGATAAATCATTTAGTTTTTGCATTTCCGAGTATTCCTCCTTTTAAATCAATCAAAGTGTCTTGGACAGACTCTGTTTGAATGAATGATCTTCTTTCCATCAACAGCTCTGCTGCACATGCACTAAACCCTCATCTGTTCCTAGTGTCTAGTTCAGGTTCTGGAGAAGAGAAGATGGTATCTTCACATTGACTGCAGTCAAATGAGCCGCCGTTCACATTTCTGTGGTCAAATCAGCATCACTGGATTTTTGGTGTGAGTTTCATCCAATACTTACGGTAGCAGGACTGAGAACGCTGGAAAATCTCCACCAGACTCCACGGAGCTTCTTGATGTGACCACGGAAATGTGAACGGCGGCTCATTTGACCGCAGTTGGAAAGGATTGTAAATCAATGAAAGAGCATTTTGATGTTAGCTTTGATTATTTTATCAAGAACTCTGAGAAACCAATGATTGAATGTATTGATCACAGTCAATAAACATTGGAGAATTAGCTAAAAGAGTCTTTGGTGAACTGGAAGGAGAAAGAATCAGGATTTTGGAGGAAGTTCTGTCCATGAAGATATTCCTCGTCCAGCTGACATCCAGATCAGAACCATACGGCTGGACATTACTGATAATGCTTGATATTCTTATGTAGCAGCAGTGAAGTTTTACATTTGGAAGACACAGAGCTATCAGATTCAAACAGGGGGGCGGGGGGGGGTGTCAGGGGTGGGGCTACTCGGCTTTCTTTAAAATTATACCATCAACTAACTGTATCATGTTTAGTTATTAATATAAATAATCAATTTTAACCTGTTTCAATTAAACCAATAGGAAATGTCAAAACATTTTACAGTTTACATTACTATTGATCCTTCAAGCCAACGTTTGAACTTAGGTTTTTTTCTATTCCAGTTGTGTTGTTCCATACTTTATACTGTTTTGCTTTTGTTATAAAGCACTTTGTGTTATACTTTTATATGAAAAGTGCTATATAAATAAAGATTGATTTGATTTGATTTGATTCCAGATGTTGATTTTGATGTGATAATATCTTGCTTCCTTGAGTTTTTTTTATGCACTGTTTTTGTAATGTTTTTGATCATTTGAACCATCCTGTTGTCTCCTTCTTGCATTCATTTTTGATCTGTCTTTTCTAGAGTAAAATACACACTTGGATGAACCCAACAAGTTTTTCCAGCACAATGCTTTATCACGAGCAGCTGATTGTGACACATCATGAGGGACTCCAAACCAAAACAAAAACAGGCTGCAGGTTGAAACCTATCAAACGAGACTACACTTCGATTTAACAAGTATTTCAATGAACTTCTTGTGCTACTACTACTACTACTTTCAACTACTAACTTTCAACTAAGTCTTTTTGAATATATGAAAGGAAACACCATTTTCATTTAGAAAAATTTGTTGTTCAGATTGAAAACAAGTCTGGCATAACAATGCTTTTATGATAGGGTAATAAAATTGACCAATCACAGAACAGAATCATGTGATAAAGAGACTAACAGAATTGTCCAATCAGAGGTTGTAGTGACTTTCAGTGTCCCAAATGTCAAAACTATCAACTGCAAACTGATCACTTCAAATAAACTGTAGAGACCAGAAAGTATGGAAAAACTCATAAAAAAACCTGAGTCAGGAAAAAAGAAGAAACCTTAGGGATTCCCACATGAAGGAGAGATCCTATCCCAGGACGGACAGGCGATACTAGAACTGTTAAAGAAAGATTAGCTTCTACAACTACGTATCTAGAAGACTTCATTCAGATAGAGCTGAGGGAGGAGTGATGAAGTGCAGTCCACGACTAGGAGCAGGAGGACAGACGAACCACCAGGAATCACTCTCACTCAGAGATGCGAGATGGTGTCGGGGGCGTGGTCCACGGTCAAGAATGGGAGCGTGGGCGATCCACCGGGGATCTGAAATCTCTCCCACTTACCAGAGGAGATTGGGAAAAAAGAACAACATGTGAATGACACTGCACCAAACAAAAGCATGGAGAACTAAATACAATAAATGATAAAGAGGGATGATGATTTAAGTGACTTTGAAAGTGGCATAGTTGTTGGTGCCAAATTGGCTGGTCTGAGTATTTGTGCTGATCTACTGGGATTTTCACCCACAATCATCTCTAGGGTTTACAGAGAATGGTCAGAAAAAGAGAAAATATCCAGTGAGCAGCAGTTATGTGGTCAGAGATGCCTTGTTGATGTCAGAAGTAAGAGGAGAATAGTGAGACTGGTTCCAGCTAATAGAAAGACAACAGTATCTCAAATAACCACTGGCTACAACCGAGGTCTGCAGAAGAACATCTCTGAACGTACAACACGACCAACCTTGAGGCAGGTGGGCTACAGCAGCAGAAGATCACACCAGGTTTCTCTCTTGTCAGCTAAAAACAAGAAACTGAAGTTGTGTCCAAATTACCCCCATAATCACTATATATATGCGTTTGACATAATCTAGTGCTGTCTGAATCTACTAATTCCAAAATCGAGTGCAATCGAAATTTCCCAGAAGTCTTTGCGAAAAACTTGTGCCCATCACTAAGTCAGCGAATATAGAACACAATGCATTGAGGTCGAAAAATTTCAAACAAAAAAACGTGTTTAAATGCAATATTTGAATAAAACATCCCCATTGTCACCATTAGAACACCGTGGATTCTTAACTAATGTTGTGAAATATTTGTATTTATTCGATTTTCCCTTTGTGAAATCGGTGACGAAAGAAAAGTAGTGAGCATTGTGTCCGAATTACCTTTAAAGTCCAGCACACAATATAGTCCCACACTATATAGCTTTTTAGTAGTTAGAGGTTGGGGGGAATTCGGACATAACCTGAGGCTACAATTCATGCAGAATCACCAAAACTGGACAGTAGAACATTGGAAAAACCTTGTCTGGTCTGATAAGTTTCCATTTCTGCTGGTAGATTCCAATGGTACACTTAGAATTTGTTGTCAACATGAAAGAATGGATCCATCCTGCCTTGTATCAACGGTTCAGGCTGCGGGTGTGATGGTATGGGGGATATTTTCTTGGCACACTCTGGCCTCCTTAGTACCAATTGATCATGGTTCCAACGCCACAGCCTGAGTATTGTTGCTGACCATGTCCATCCCTTTATGACCACATGTACCATCTTCTGATGCTACTTGCAGCAGGATAAGGTGCCATGTCATACAGCTGGAATAATCTCAGACTGGTTTCTTAAACATCAAAATGAGTTCACCGAACTCATTTTACCTCCACAGTCACCAGATCTCAACCCAATAGATCACCTTTAGGAAGTGGTGGAATGGGAGATTTGGATCAAGGATGTGCAGCAAAAAAATTCCTGTCTCACAGCATGTACAAAAAGTAAAGCAATGAAAAGACAAGCTGCTGGTCGTCACATTAAAATGACTCAATGACTTGCGGTCTACACCACACATACATGTGCCATGAAAACAAACCGCTCAGTGGAAGTGAGGCTTAACTGAGAGGAAACCCTTGCCAGAATTAAGTGGTCCATCCTGTACTACTACTCCCATACCCAACCGCTCCGTGGAAACAAGGCTTATGAGACCAAGGATTAAGGCACTTCTGAAGGCAAAAAAGGGTCCAACCCGATACTAGCAAGGTTAACCTGAAAAAGTGGCTGGTGAGTGTAGTATTTCTCCCACCAAAAATCAAATTTTCAGTCTATTTTAATATTCATATTTTCCTGTTGACATAAAAAAGATGGGGGAAAAAAAACAAAAAACATAACAAATGTCCAGAAATCAAAATGAATTGTTAAAAAAAACAAAACAAAAAAAAAAAACAAAAGAAGAAACGTCATCATCCAATCAGCGATTTCCAATAGTGCCTTTTCTGGTGTTTTGTTGTTATTTGTTTTTAACATTTTGATTTTATTTCTGGTAATTAGTTTTGCTTTACAAAACGTACAATAAAGAATTAACTGCAAGTGTTGACTTGTGGATTTCAAAGTATTGGTAGGAGGGAGAGGGGGATAAAGCAATAATGTCCATTTTTGTGTGGCAAAGCACCTTCCTGCACAAATGGGGAGCTTCATTTTCAGCTAGAACAGTTTTACCTAGTAACACTCATGCAATTACTGACAAAAATAAAAACTGATACCAAATAGAACTTATTCATAATAATTTGACTGGATTAAGAAGAATTTTGTTTGAATGAAAAGCATGACGTCTTGCTGCAAATGTGTTTTAGGTTCAAGAAACAGAATTTTTTATCATGGTGCTCTATATTTTCCACCGTAGACCACTGAAATCTGGAGTGACATTGCAAAACTGTTTTTCAGCCACGGTAACCAATGGATTAGGTGTATGTGTGTGTAAGTGGGGGTTGGTGTTGTGTTGTGCATGCACACACACGTCAGAGGTACTCTGACAGGATGTCTACGCATGCATGTCTGCATATACTTGTACAGGGAAAAGTGCTGAGTTCATGCTGACAGAGCACTAACAATCTGACAATGAGTCTCACATAGTCTGAATTTCTTGGAGCAAAACGTTTAAGAAGACATTTTTTAATGTACTTTATTTTTGTTGTCTCTGTTCAAAATCATTCTAGTTTTGTCTGCTTGTATCAAGGGTGGCTGTCCACCAGGATTTTTTTTTAACTAATAACATTAAATGTAAGTTTTAAGTATTTAAAAAATAATTTTTAAAAAAGAAAGAACTGATTTATAAAGTTGTTGCTCTTTGGTCGCGCATGCGCAGTCTTTTACTAGAATTTCTACATCTTCAGACAAAATCCCTTCCGGGGGCGGAGCCTGTGTCTTAAAGAGACACGGACATCGGGGTCGCCTGGAAGATCCGGCAGTTTTTCGTGTTTCTTTAAAGACCGACTGACCGTGGATCGAATGAGGTTTGTTCTCTGCCCCCCTCCCTCCCTCGTCCGACCTTCAGACCACCCCTACCCCATGGAAGCGAGCTCCCAGTGCTCGGTGACGATTGGCTCCGGCGATTTCCTGCTTCGAATCGTGCCCTGCCGCAGCCGGCGCGTGCCAGTGGAGCCGGTGGAGCTCGGTTTCCCTGTCTGCCCTCCCTTCCCTCTTAGGGTTGTTAGAGCCGAGCATCATGACGGAGAAGCGGGTCTCCCGCTGGTACTTCGGCGGGCTGGCGTCCTGTGGAGCCGCGTGCTGCACTCATCCTCTGGACCTGCTCAAGGTGAGACCCGGATCCTCCTCGCGGCTGGAGCCTGCGCCGCGCGCCGTCGTGTCAGTCCACGCTGCAGCTGCAGGCCGTGGGAAAAGACGCGGGGCTGATTCAGCCATGTGAAATCAGCGACACTGAAATGCATGATAACGGGAACACTCATTTGTTTCGTCTGTGGAGCTACAAGACAGATTATATCATGAATGTGATCATCTGACTAATAATACAAAATAATAACATACAATTGACATTGGAAAATCTTCACTGTTAAATTCATTATAGAAATAACATGAGTACTCAAATGACTGGATCAGGAATTCTTCATTGTACTACATAGTAATTTATAGAGTACTACCACTATAGTTTTTGAGTACTGTAATCCATTATTTGAATGTCTTAAGATGAGTAACATCGACATCAGTAGCAGACTAACTTTAAAATTACAAGTGTATACTTGTATAGTGCTTTAGTCACTCTCCCATTCACACGCTGTTTGCTAAATACTAGTGCCAACCTATAACCATCAGAAGAAATGTGGGGTTCAGTGTCTAGCCCAGGGGTCAGCAAACTTTAACAGTAAAAGAGCCATTTAGTCTCATTTTCTACTGATCAAAATCTAGAAGGAGCCGTATCTTTATCTTTTACCTTTACTAGAAGACACATTAGCAAAAAAATCAATCTCGTTACTTAATTATTAGCTGAAATTCAAATTTGCATTACATATTGGCGCAGAGTCCGTATGAAAAAAGTCGTTTTTTTCTGTGGTAGAATCAGCTGATTCTCTTCGATTACACCTTCACTTCACTGCTATGCAGAGCTACATATCAGTTCGAGGGTGCGTCTCTCTGCTCCAGAATCCGCTGGAATTACATTAATTGCTTCAACTGTTGAAGAGTTACCATAACCCAAAAGAATGTAAACACTGGAGCTAAATCTCCAGTGTTAAAGCTAATTGATTTTTTCCAGAAGGTATGTCAGTGAGCTGAACTTCAGTCTCAGTTTTAGAACAGAAAAAAAGCCCTCTGTTGTACTTTGAAAACCAGAAGCTTCTCCGACACAAAGATTTTTTATACTTCCAGTGACAGTAGTGCCGCTTTTCAGGTTTTGTTTTAGTTCATAAATTTAAAATCCAACATTATTCTGTATTTCAGAGCAAAAAATACATCGTCCGCAGATAATATTTTACTACAATCCACTATATTTATAGAGATCACGAATCTGCGCTCTTGAACGGTGTGAATATTCATACTTGAATTTTCAGGAGAAAATCACGAGTGTCCGAGCACTCGGATACTAGTTTCAGCCATACACTTCGACACATTGGACACTAGGGCGGGAACTGAACCTCTGATCTACCTATCAGAGGTTGCCCGCTATACCTCTGCACCACAGTGACCAGCTTAGTGGCCTTAAGTTCTAGAGCAGGCATAGCAACTCCAGGCCTCGAGGACCAGTGTCTGCATGATTTCCAGATATCCAATCCCTACTCATGACTGATTACCTGGTTCAGTTGTGTCCAGCCAATTGGAACATGGCAGAGGAGGGTTTGTTAGAAAACATGCAGGAATGCAGTCCTCGAGGCCTGGAGTTGCCTATCCCGGTGCTAGAGTCTCCGCCTTGAGACTGGAAGGTTGTAAGTTCAAATCCATCGGTCAGTCATAAAAAAAAGGGGGGGTTGGCCTTCCTTAAGGTGTTGGATCAGGGGGTTGAACCCCATATTAAAAAATGCCTTTGTGCTTTTTTTTTAAATGTTATTGGTAATAACAGATAAATTCTGTTAAAGATACAAGAAAAAAGTGTCAGTACAAAAAAATGACCTATACAAGTCAAATAGCCAAGTAGTTTTCTATTCGTACTTGATTTTACATTTTTACTTAATTTCCATATTGTTTTAAGAACAAAAACATTATGTGTTTCTGCTGCCTTTTCTGACATAGAGCCCCTGCACCCCTGAAATTCAGTGCATGTCCTGGTTGTCAAACATTTTGTACATTTTGTTTAAAAAACGTTTTTTTATTGTGTCTCTATTTTGAAAAAGTGACAAATTTTTAACAGGTTATCTACTAGGGGTGTGCCAAAATATTAATATTGCGATATATCACGATATTTTGTCCTGGGATTGATTCTCGATGGGTTCTCACCAAGTATCAATCTTTTATTTCATTTGAAAAGGATGTAAAATTGTGTACTCCTTTGGTCAGATGTTCCTTCAGAAGTAGACAGGGGGCAAGGCTGGTTGTTGCGGGCACCTATGTGTCTGTCTGTTCTGATTATTTTATTATCAGACACACGGTTGCTTCATACCTGACATGTTTCAACGGGGACCTTCTGTCTTCATCAGAGCCACCAGGTGGTGGAGTGTGACATGTATAAAACAGCTGATTGTTGCTAAGGGGGGAGTCACCTGTCAAAGTCTGACAGGTGGCTGGGACCCAACTAAGACCCTTTGTAGACAGCATTGGCTCAGTAACCTACAATCTTTCTAAATTCATCGCCAGTATACTGAAACCCCTCCAAGGAAATACAGATTACATTGTGAAAATGCAAAACAATTGGCAAACGAACTTAAAAATATAAAGATTGAAACAAATTAAACATTCATTTTACACAACGTAATATAACTATTTACTAAGACTCAAGTAAAAACCACACTACAAATAGTTCATGAACAGCTGACAGCAGACAATTCCCTGAAAAAACGCACAAAGCTCACAGCAGAGGACATTTCACGACTACTCCATCTGATCCCCACTTCCACTTACTTTCCATTCCGTAACACAATTTACAGGCAAAAGGAAGGCTTTGCTATGGAGGACCCATTGTCAGCCATCATGTGCAATATTTTATGGAAAATCTAGAGAGAAGGGCAATAACATCCTCACCAGAGCATTGCAGACCAACCCTCTGGAAACACTACGTGGAGGACATCTTGGAAACAGTAAAAAATGGACAGACACAGGAGATCATGGATTACCTCAATACTATGGATGACACATGAAGACGAAAAAGACAATTCAATCAACTTTTTGGATATAAACATCACTCATGCAACAAACAACAAAATAAAGATAAAAATATACAGAAAACCTACACACACAGACCAATATTTGTTACGGACATCAGAACACCCCACGGCACATAAAATATCGGTAATAAGAACCTTATATGACTGTGCACAACTGGTAACAGATGAGGAGGACAAAACGGAAGAGGAAAAACGCATACAAAACATCTTGATCAGGTGTCATTACCCACGCTGGGCAATAAAAAAGGTACAAAGACCGGTGGAGCAGAGAAGATATAAGGAACCACATCAGCACCCCGGTAAAATCGTACAAAAAACTCACAACTCCTGGTACACCCTAAAGACAAGATCGAGCAAAACAACAAGTGCAATGTCATCTACAAAAATACCATGTCATTCATGCAACAAAACATATATTGGAGAAACGGGACGAAAATTTATCACAAGAAAAACGGAACACTGGAAGGAATGCGAAAGGAAACAGAAAAAAGACTGACAAGAATGGCACAACAACAGGCATCGCAGGAAAACATGAAATCTGCAATAACAGACCACTGTAAACAAGAAAACCACATCATGGACTGGGAAAAGGCAAAAGTCATCCGCACTAAAGAAAACAGACATCAAAGATGGATCATGGAGGCAGTGGAGATTAGAAAGTGAGCCCAGACCGCCATGAACAGAAATGAGGGGGCCTTTCTGCCCTCCCATACTTGGAGCAACATCCTCCAGCAGCGGACTGGACAGCAGGGGGCGGAGTCACCTGTCAGACTTTGACAGGTGACTCCGCCTCTGCAACAATCAGCTGTTTTATACATGTCACACTCCACCACCTGGTGACAACTCTGATGAAGACGGAAGCTCTCCGCCGAAACATGTCAGGTATGAAACAACCGTGTGTCTGATAACAAAATAATTAGAACAGTTATGAATAATACAGACACTATGAACTTTATCGCATTAACCAATGTATCTGGTACTTGAATTATTTAGTTTTTGTTCTGTTGCTTACAACAATTTTGCACTAAGTATTGGCAATGTTCATGTTTACTATTGTTAACACTGAATCTTACAGATAATTCCAATTCAATTGGGGTCAATTCTTGTCAAAGACATAGTATTACTGATTTCAGCAATGTTGTACAAATGTGTCTACTATTTATTGCACAAAATAAGACACAATTTTTTTTATTATGATTGTATTCAAGCTAAAAAATAAATGGAAATATACTTCCCTAAAAAAATATATATTCTTCTACATTATATATTGTGAGTTGTTAGAGATTTTTTTTAACCAATTATTTTAGTATTGTGATATTATCAATATTGTGAGCCATGTATTGCATCATACCGTGTATTGCATCTACCATGTTTTGCACTAATTGTTTTGAGAAACTTCTTAGCATTAGTGCAACCTTTAATACTGTTGTGAGAATTGCACCAAAACGACTGAGAAAAACTGTAGAGTTGATCAGGTTGAACACTCTCCTTATCTATAAGCCTTGCTCCCCTTCCATCTGGTCTCTTGAACACACAAAATTGCCACCTTTTTAATTCCCATCATATTAGTCAACTCTAGTTCTCGCATCAAACTCCCTTCAATAATGCTCTTCCAAGTCCTTAACTCCTGTCTTTCCCTTTATCTCTCTGCTTATGGACATGCCTTCCTCCTTCTTCCATCAACAGTGGTCCAGTCTTTACCGGCACTCTGTAGGTCACCAGCACTGGTGGGCGATATGAAAGTTCTGTTTGCAATTCACATGGTTTATTTTTTTTACATCAGATTCCCTTCCTGACGTTACTCTCTGCATTTAGTCAGGACTAGAGACCGACACTACCTAAACGTAAAATGCTTAGTTTGAAGTTAAAGGGTTGAAAGATCAGACGGGCATCAGTAGACATTCCTCATTTTTTAGGAGAATTAGGACTGGACTCTGTTTCCCCAGGTTCACCTGCAGACGCAGCAGGAGGTGAAGAAGAGGATGATGGGGATGGCCATTCATGTGGTGAAGAACGATGGTGTGCTGGCTCTTTACAGTGGCCTCTCGGCCTCCCTCTGCAGGCAGGTGTGTGTCAGTGCCTTTATACGTTCAATGTTTCTGTAAGGAGAGCGCTGGACTGATATCCATTCTGTGCCACATTTGGTGGTGGGGGTCGGGACAGGTAGGAGATAATGGAGAAATGTCATTACTCTGTGCTCACGCTGCATCTGTTCCAGCTCTGGTGCAGACGCCAGAGTCTTTCATAACTTGAAAAGTGCGAGAGGCACTCACACTGCATCCAGTCCGGTCTGACTTCTCCAGCTCTTCAGTTTTTTGCCGTCAGCTGGAGCCGACTCTGAGCAATTTTTTGTGTAGTTGGGGCTATTAACGACCTTAAACTGGAAATTATGCAATCGAATGTAAAGTGCATCCAGTACATGTTCCAAAATAAAACCTATTTTCTGCTGTATTCGCTGTTGTAAACATTATGACAGTGTGACAACCAACCCCAGTCTACCCTACCTGTCACACAATACGTGTAACACAGTCAAATATGTACCCTTTAACCCTGTATAAGACAAAAGTATTAAAAAAAGGTTTCATGCATACCAACTATATGAAGAAGAGTCACGCAGAAAAAGAAGTGTTGTAAATATAATCCAAAATTACAGCCAAATATGAAGTTTTGATTGCTGCTACTTCCTTTATAAATAGTGGGTTATCACTAAGAATATTGATTACAATTTCCAGACATGATTTGATTTGATTCTCAAAAGCCTGGATCGATTGGATCCCGATTTTTTTCAATTCTTTAATTCAATTCAATTTTCAGTTTACACATTTAGACACATTTGTTTAGAAATACATTAATAATCTACTGTGTTTTGAAGATATTTATATTAATCTGATACAGTTCACATATTCACATACTGTAAAATGTATTGGTGAAATAAAGAGATTAACAGCATACAGAGTTACTTGGATTCTTAAAAGGAGAAGATCTAACAAAAATGTTCAGATCATTAACATTATAAACATTGTTCTGCTTCTCCTGGAGGGCGTTTCAGTTTGGCCACTAGGTGGCGATCACATTATAGGATTACACCTTATTCCAGAAGAAGCAGAAAGTATGTGCAAAAAACTGTGTTCTAGACCACAAATAGTTACTTTAAAAATATTTCCTTAAAAGAGTTTAGAAAATTCACACCAATGAGTTTATAAAGATGCTCATTTGTATGTTTAGGTCAACTGAGTGTTAGCATTAGCCGTCCTACGGGAAATCCCATTAAGCATTAGCATCAAGCTAGGGGACTTTAGCTTTATGTGCTAAATCGATTTATATTTTTATGAATTGATTATTGATCTGTTAAACTTAAATCGATTTAATTAGATTAATCAACTTTATCAACCCAGCCCTAGTTATCACATGAACCTAAGTGAGTTTGGAGGTCTGCGAGGTCGGCAGCAGAGCCTGCAGGAGGCAGCAGGACCGCAGCCTTCCCTAGCCGACGTGAGTCATCTGTCGTAGCTAGACCGCTCCGGTGCTGGACCGTATGCAGTGTGAGCCTGGGGTTAGAGTTCATGTTGGTTCAGCCTTACTAATTACGATCGATTAAAAACTCTCTGGAATAAAATTAGAAAATGAAAGACTTTTGGGTTGTTTTTTTTTTTTTTAAAGAGAAGGTCTTTTAACAGAAGGTGGTGGGGGAGGTATTCGATGGCTCTCCCTTTCATGACATTGAACTAACTCCTCCTTCCAGATGTCCTACTCGCTCACCCGGTTCGCCATCTATGAGTCTGTGAGGGACCTGATGGGTGCAAAGAGCCAAGGGCCCATGCCCTTCTACCAGAAGGTCCTGCTGGGAGCTTTCGGAGGTGAACGCTCTTCCCTTTTCTTTGTGCACCAGTGAGTGAACGAATGCAGGAGCGTTCCACTGAAAGGGTTTTGTTCCCGCAGGGTTCACGGGGGGGTTCATTGGCACCCCAGCAGACATGGTCAATGTGAGGTAACGTGCACTGACGTCGCTTCTTGTCTCCTGTGTTTTTTTATTATTTTTTTTTAATCTTCCATTCTGATTCATGTTTGCTCCTAGAATGCAGAATGACATGAAACTCCCACTGGAGCACAGGAGGAAGTAAGTATTACCATTGCAAAATTCTGCTTATCATTCTTCCAGATCTAAACTGATTTGTTCTTGCAGCTACAAGCATGCTCTGGATGGCCTCTACAGGGTCTTCAGGGAGGGTGAGGATGACCCCTCCCCAGGTTTCCAGCTTTGCTTTGTGTGACCACATCTGAGATGTAATCTGTGAACTTTCCTCCAGAGGGCATCAGAAAGCTATTCTCTGGGGCCTCCATGGCCTCCAGCAGGGGGGCTATGGTGACTGTGGGACAGGCAAGTATCTCTGTGTGTTTGCTCTTTAAACAGCAGACGGACTTTCATCAGAAAACAATGTAAACGGGGAGTAGACTCATCTGTCAGGTGTTCTGTTTCACAGTACAGCAATGTGGTCGGTTTGGAGCAGACAGGATGTGGCTGTGTCAGAGTCGCCCTCTGCTGTAGGAAAATCCACTGAACTATAGAGTGAAGTCAAACTGATGCAGATTTTACTCGTTTTTCTCAGTGCAATAAATGAAGCAAACACTGTTGCACAGAAACGGTACATGATCGGCTGAAAGCAGAATCATCTTATGAAAAATGATCCTGCTTCAAAATAACAGTAAAATCCTTAAATATTGTGTTTAACATACTTTTGTGTATGTCCTCACATAATTTACTTTACAGACATTTTAATTATTTACATTTTTACTTGTTTGTTAATTTTAAAATAAACATTAAAAACATGTTCTTTAAATTGTATTAATTAGTGATTCATAAAAAGTTTAAATCAAGTTAACACTTTAATCAGTTAAATGTTTTACTGTAAATTATTGTTTCAGACATTTAATACTTTTAATACATTTAAAACGGCATTTGCTCATTATTTTAATAACGCAAGTAATTCCTAAAGACATGATTATCGGTATCAAAACAATAAAACAACATCTTCAGTGTTGTTTAGTCAGTCAGTCAGACTTGATGGCGATTATAATAACTAGAATGTGTTTGTAACTTGCTACACTCTAGAAGTGTTAGCAACGTTAGAAGCGTTTGCAATATTTGAACCATTAGCAACATTGGTAGCGTTGGCTACGTTAGAAGCATTAGCAACGTTAGCAGCGTTGGCTACGTTAGGAGTGTTTGCCACATTAGAAGTGATAGCCGCATTAGAAATAATAGCCGCAATAAAAGGGTTAACCACGTTAGAAGCGTTAGCCGTGATAGAAGCACTAGCTGCTTTAGAAGGGTTAGTCGCGTTTCAAGCATTAGCCGTGTTAGGAATGATTTTTGTGATAGAAGGGTTAGTCACATTAGAAGCATGATGGTTTTACAGCGTAGGAAGCGTTAGCCGCAATAATAGCTATAGTCATGTTAGAAGCGATAGCCGCGATAGAAGGGTTAGCTGCGTTAGCCGCGTTAAAAGCATTAGCCACATTAGAAGCGTCAGCCGCATTATAAGTGTTAGCTGCATTAGAAGCGTTAGTCTGGTTAGAAGCATTAACTTAGTTAAAAGCATTAGCTACGTTAGAAGCAGTAGCCACAATAGAAGCGTCACCTTAGTTAGAAGCATCTGAAGCGTTAGCCGTGTTAGAAGCTTTAGCCGCACCAGAAGCTTTAGCTGCTTTAGAAGTGTTCGCCGCCTTATAAGCTTTGGTCGTGTCATTAGCGTTAGATGGGTTAGTCGGGTTAGAAGTGTTAGCCGCATTAGAAGCGTTAGCCATGTCAGCTTATTTACAATACCTTTTAACTCACAACCTTATCTTTAGCATGTAAAAAAAAAAGCTGATATAGCTAAAAAAAAAAGATTTTGTGACTACGTTAACTCCCATGCTTGTTAGTAACACAAATAAAGACACAGTCTGACACTGCTACACATTAGGTGTGCTACTGTTCACAAGAACACCCAACCTTTTTGTAACTCATTTAAAAAAATAAAAAAACAGTCGGACATTTTGACAGAGCAGAGTACCTCTCAAGACACATCAACTCTAGGTTTTGTAAAGTGTTTCTTTAAAAAAAATGGAGGCTTTTAAGTTTGCAGAAAATATGGTACTCTGCTTCAATTTAAAACAACAGTTTATGAGGATCTTTTGAAAAAAAGCTGATGGGTTACATTAATCCTGAATAACCAAAACAACATTTTTTATTCATTAGATTTTATTCAAACTCACTGAATGGGCCAGTTCAAGGACAATTGATTTAGAGTTCCGTCCCTGAATCTGGTCCTGTGTTTTGGTTCTGGTCTGTGTTTAGATAAGTAAGTCAAATCTTGGCTGCTCTGGTAAAATTTGGTCAATCTGATCAAATCAGGTCAAACCCTCAACTGGCAACCCAGCTACCTCTGATTTTACTGAACATGCTCCAGCTTTTGGATACGCTGTTCCTAAAAGTTGCAGCTATTAATACACTCTGGTCCTCACAGCTGGCGTGTTACGACCAGGCCAAGCAGCTGGTGTTGGGAACAGGAATGATGGGAGACAACATCCTGACACACTTCTTGTCCAGCTTCATTGCTGTGAGTTGGAACTTTCTTTGCCGTTATGAGAGATTCAAGCCTGCAGAACTTCAGATGGACACTTCTTCTCTGCAGGGCGGCTGTGCCACCTTCCTGTGTCAACCCCTGGATGTGCTGAAGACGAGGCTGATGAACTCCAAAGGGGAGTACACTGTAAGGAGTACAGGAGGAGACCTTTGTGACTGGGACGGTGGTTCTTGGGCTGAGATCTGGTCTCACACTACATCTCTTTGCAGGGCGTTCTACACTGCCTTAAGGAGACGGCCAGGCTTGGTCCTCTGGCCTTCTACAAGGTAGAACCAGGAACGAGTGAAAATAGTGAATGGATGGATGGACGAGTGAATGAATGAATGTAGGAATGGATAGATGACAGGACAGAAGAACGGGGATAGAAGAGTAGATGGATGGATGGATGGATGGATGGATGGATGGATAGGTAGCAAGATGGGAAAAGGGATGGAAAAATGGATGAATGGGTCGCAGAATTCCAAAATTGATTGATAGATTGGATGGGTAACAGGCAAGATGACAAAACGGATGGATTGATCAGCAGCAAGACGGGAAGATGGATGGATGGATGGATGAACTTTACACAGATTGAGCAAAAGTTCTGTCAGATGTATTTAAAGTTGGATGGGAAAATAGTGAATGGATGGATGTAGGAATGGATAGATGACAGGACAGAATGACAGGGGATAGAAGAGTAGTGGGATGAATGGATGGATGGATGTGTAGCAGGATGCCAAAATGGGTGGGTGGTTGGATGGATGGATGGATGAATGGATGATGGCAGGATGGATAGATGGCTGACAGGACAGAAGAACAGGGATAGAAGAGTAGTGGGAGGATGGATGGATGTGTAGCAGGATGCCAAAATGGATGGATGGATGGATGGATGAATGAATGGATGATGGATGGATAGATGGATGACGGGACAGAAGAACAGGGATTAAGAGTTGTGGGACGGATGGTTAGAATCATGGATGGATGGATGGATGAACTTTACAGAGATTGAGCCAAAGTTCTGTCAGGTGTCTTTAAAGCTGGACCTCAGCAGCTGATGTGCTGCTTTATCTCCTTTCAGGGTCTGGTTCCCGCTGGGATCCGCTTGATTCCTCACACCGTTCTCACCTTCGTTTTCCTTGAGCAACTCAAGAAATACTTTGGCATTCTCGTCGTCTCCTGAGCAACGCTGATGCAGCCGTTTAAAGAACATACGGGAGAAGGAAAGAGGGCATTGATCTTCATCTTCTACCTCGATTCCTGAGGAGTCCCTCCCGTCCGGCTGCAGTCACAACAGAAAAATGGAATCTTTAAAACTCTACTGTGACCTTTTGCAGCACTTTAAACTTAGACGAGTACGGGAGCTTCATTGTTTCAGGTTCATGCTGCAGTCCTTCTCCTTTTTTAACAACCACTTCCTTTCTGACCAAACCTGTCCTCATGTTTCCACACCTGTTTTGTTCTGAACTGGAACTGAACTAGTCCTCAACCTGCAGCTTCTTCTGTCATTCCAGTGTGACGAGTCTACAGGAGAACAGGACCAAACTCCTGTCCTGGTTTCTTGGTTCTTCTGCAGAAACAGTTCCAGATAAACGTCCTGATCATGCAGAGCTGGTCTCTGGGTGCAGTCTGACCTCGGACTCTGCAGATCTGCATTATTTTCCAGCATCTGCTTCAGTCTTCCTGCTCTGTTCATGCTGCCTTACTGTGTACATCACTAATCTCTAATCCACCAATCACCAGAGTCTCTCCCAAATAGAATTTAAAAATGATGAACTCTAAGCTAGCGTTAAACGATCGTTTGATACTGTGAGGTATTATGAATGTTTGTAATAACTGTATTTTAGAGAAACTGGAGATTAAAGTTGAGTAATCTTTGTAATAAACTACTAATTGAACAAGTTTGTTTGTTCTACTTTGATGTGAATGACATATTGACATACTTTATTGTCTTGAGTATGAAGACACCAGAGCTTGAGCTCCTCCTGAAGGTGAGCTGATGGAAACATGCATGCAACATTCTGCAACACCTCCTCCTTCCCTCTCAGGACAGCTGTGTGAACGAGCATGATGGTGTTGGTAAAAAAAAAAGGGAAAAAAAAAAGGGGCATTGAGTTTTAGAAAAAACTCAAGATTTTTTTCAAACTGTAATTTTTGTCGGATTGTTACTATAATCTGATGATTATATGTGATGAAATTTTTAGTTTTATTGCTCTGCATCTAATGATCTTTTAACAAACATTTTTACAAAACTTTGATAATTTTTAGAATTAAATTCATCTGTAATCTGATAGATAAACTCAGATTTATAACTGTGTTAATCTTCATGTAAATAAACTTGTGTTGCTTCACTAAATCAGGCTAAGTTTATCTTATCACATTTTTGTCTGTGTAATTTAACTCATTATGTCATTCTGACAATCTTTATTTAAACTGATTGTGATAACAATGATTATAATATAATTATCTGATAAAAAAATAATCTAGGAAGTAAACAGCAGTTTATTATGGAAGTGGTATTGATAAGTAACTGATTAATATAAAAAGACATGTTCTTGAACACTAATGTTGACTGTAAAACACTTAAGAAGTGAGTTATTAATCTCTGAAAGTCCATCGGCCCTGAAGAACCGAGTTCTGTGTCAACACTACTCTGTTCATATTACCTGATAAAAAAACTGATGCTGCATTTCATAAATGGATGTTGACTTCTTTCTCTCGAGATTTTCCTCTTTTTCCAGACATTTTTGGTCATTCAGATGTTAAACACCTCCTGATTATCTTTTCAGTTATTTTAAAAGCAGTCAATTAACTATTAAAAACATGTTATTTTCTAGAACATTGTTTCTGTACAACGGCAGGAGTTCATTCAAAATTTTCCCAAGTTATGAGTGGGACCATTGGTGTGGAGCAACCCCGCCCCCACTTCCCCACCCCGTTGCTGAAAGTTCTCTATTTACGCTCTCTCCCTCCAGGACACACTCCTAACCAAACATTTCCGATGCAACAACAACGGCGAGCAATATTAGAGATATCCAGGGATAGTGTTTATAACGAGATTCCAGCTCGGATGAGGAAAACAAAGACGTAGGCAAGGCAAGTTTATTTGTATAGCACAATTCATATTGAGAGATAATTCTGTCTTTTACATAAAACATTTTTAAAAGAAACCAGAGAAATAGTAAAGGTGTGATCATTAAAAGAAAGCAAAAAAAAGACTGAATTTAAAACAAGTATAGATAAATAGTGCAGATGTAAACTTTTAAATATATATTAAATGCAGCTGCGAACGCTTGGGTCTTTAACCTGGATTTAAAAAGAGTTTCCGCTGTTCTAAGGTTTGCTGTTCCAGATCTGTGGAGCATAGAAGCTGAATGCAGCTTCTCCATGTTTAGTTCTGACTCTAGGAACTGATAAAAGACCGGATCCTGATGACCGGAGAGGTCTGGCTGGTACATACTGGGTCAGGAGGTCAGTCATGTATTTTGGTGCTAAACCATTCAAAGCTTTATAAACCAGTAACAGAACTTTAAAGTCTATCCTCTGACAGACAGGTAACCAGTGTAAAGACCTCAGAACTGGACTGATGTGGTCTACTTTCTTGGTCCTTGTGAGAACCCGAGCAGCAGAGTTCTGAATAAGCTGCAGTTTCCTGATGGATTTTTTTGGTAGTCCTGTAAAAACACTGTTACAGTAATCAAGTCGACTAAAGATGAAAGCATGCACTAGTTTCTCCAGGTCCTGCTTAGACATCAGATCTTTAATCCTTGAGATATTTTTGAGATGATAATAGGCTGATTTAGTGACTGCCTTAATGTGTTTATCAAAATTTAAGTCTGTGTCTATCACTACACCCAAGTTTCTGGCCTGGTTGGTAGTTTTTAGTTGAATAGATTGAAGCTCTGTAGTGACGTCTAACCTTTTTTCTTTAGCCCCAAAGACAATAACCTCAGTTTTGTTTTTGTTTAATTGAAGTAAGTTGTGACACATCCAGTCATTAATGTCCTCAATGCATTTACCAAGAGCCTGTACAGGGCCTCGGTCTCCTGGTGTCAGTCTAATATATATCTGTGTGTCATCTGCATAGCTATGGTAACTAATGTTGTTGTTCTTTATAACCTGGGCCAGTGGGAGCATGTAGATGTTAAATAGAAGTGGTCCCAGGATGGAGCCTTGGGGCACTCCACATGTAATTTCTGTTGGCTCAGATGTAAAGTCAAAAATTGACACAAAATATTTCCTATTTCCCAAACTGAACCAGTTTAGTACTGGTCCAGCGAGACCCACTTGGTTTTCCAGTCGTCTGAGTAGTACGTACCTAAATTTAATCACCCAGCGTGTTTTCTGCAACACCAATACAATCTTTTTCAAACAGCATTTACAATGACTTGTATTAAGAAATATTCAGAAATGCTATTTTAAGAGCTGTCTTTTCATATACGTTCTCCTTCTTTAAAAAAAATCACCACAAGGATATTTTAAAATGTTAAAAAACACCAAAAAAACAACATTTTCATCACACTTGGTCTTTAAGAACTTTTGTTGGGGCATTTTAAGGAGTTCAGCCTCCCTTTACCCAAAACAAATGGGCACTGAGAAGAAGAGAGAAAATGTTTTTTTTTATAATATAATAATAATAATGTTACCATTTGTACAAAATATTGACTAGCTACATTTGAATATATGCTACCTTTCTTAAAGTTTTAAAATAAATAAACTGAAAGTGAATATGATTCTAAATTTGTGCACCCCTTGAAGGCATGCTGGCCTTGGACTCCAAGAGGACCTGGTGGCAGAAAAGATGGATGAAAATTATTAGCTGGAAACCGAAATTGCCAAACATCATTAGACAACGCAAGATTTTAGTGCTGGAACCACTTTTGTTACAACTTTTTTAGTGTTCAGGATTAGCTTGAAATGTGTCAAAAGAGGGAAAACATCAAACTCTTCTTTACTTTAATTGATAACCACTATTTTTAATGTACTGAGTGTGACTGGTTTGTACTAAACAAATCTTCCAAGTAATTACACAGTATTTTTCTTTTACTTTCAGTTTAATGTATTAATTGATATCTGAAATGGGTTTATATAACTGTTTTGTAATTTTATCATGTATTCAATCATATTTGAATGCTTACAACAATCAAATCAAATCAATCAGGATGATCTTGTTTATCTTCATTGTTTTTCATGGTTCTTTATAAATTATGACTATAATGTTAAACGTTTTCAGAACCAAAAGTGAGTCCAAGATTTCAGTGGGTGGAGAACAGGTCCGACCAGAAGATGAGGACCACGCGTCAGATCTGAATCTCGTGATCAGAAATCACCTAAAGTGATGAAGAGAACTGCATGTGGGGGGGTCGAGGAAGTTGTGTCATAACTGAGATGAATCAGGAAGTGCCTTCTCATTGCTGTGCTGACTCTGCAGCTGCCACCTGCTACCTGCTTTGGTTTGGGTTATGATGTTCTGCTGATCCCCACCCAAACACCTGTGCTCCTGACCGACACATGGTAGCAGTCAGAGTCCGGCAGGATGGGCTCCAGACTGAAGTAGGTGGAAAGTTTTGTCTTTTTCTCTCTGCCTGTCAGCTTTGTAGTTGTGGTTTTTATGACTTCCTCTCGCAGTTGCACAGGAAGTTTTCTGCAGCAGCACTGGCGTTGGCGTGAACATTATAATACACGCATTTTATTAACTATAACTTTTAACAAACTTTAATGTTTTATTCACGTATCACTGTATTTGGTAGCATATTTTATGAGTGTCACAAGCCTTATCTCCATACATGTGACTTGTACTTTTTCATCAGACAAAACCCGGAGCGAAGCTTCATCTGGTTCTTTGAGGCTTTATGTCCTGTGACCAGAGACGCAGGTGAGCGCTTTGTGTCTTTGTTCCGGGCAGCTCAGTTAAGTGACTTTCTCCAGGTTCTTGTCAGGTTTGACTCCATTATAATGATTTGAATTACGAGATATCGAGGTCATGCTTTACTAAGAGCATAAAGCATCTTCAAGTCAACCAATCCAATTCTGCAGTTACGTTATGTTACTAATGCTCACAAAAAATAACAAAAAAAGCAACTACTGATACCAGGTTTTGACGACTGTTTGGATGGATGTAGCTCAGTGAGTCACGCAGCTGCCAGTTGGTTGTTCAGGGTCAAAATCTGTCTTTAGGAAAGACATCAGATCCACTATTGTAAGAAACATGTTTTTCATTTATATGGAGGACCAGACGAGACGAATTGAAATAAATGCATCTGCTATTAAATTATTAAACAAATGTGTTAAATAAATAGGAGCAGGACTTTTAAGGCTGATCACCTCTGTCTGGTCTCTGGGTGTCAAAGAGGACCACGCATTAAAAAAACCTTCAAAAAGACTTCAATAAATTCATGCGTTTCATGAGATCAGCAGACCTGCTTTCA
>NC_050512.1:8017296-8022482 GCF_002922805.2 Oryzias melastigma | reverse complement strand
AGTTCTTGAGATCTTTTATCCTACTACACTTTCTCTGATAGATTCTATTTGAGTGATTTGTTGATTGAAGAAGTCTGGTGGTTATCAGGTGTGGGTTTGGCTTGTGAAATTGACCTCATCTGTCCCCACTTTGGGATTAGTCACAGTCATTCTGGGATTTAACAAGGGGGTCAATTACTTCTTCACACGGATCTTGATAGGGTTGAACATTATTTCTGTCATTTTAAAACTGCTTTTTGTATTCCATTGGGTTGTTATAAATGGTTTGATGATTTGACACATTTGTGTGCGATTCATAAGTGAATAAAAACTACTACATACTTCACAACCGATTCATTTTCCTATTGGAAATATCAAGTTTGCTCCCGAAACTCCTTTTTGTTGAGGAGGATGTTTGAATCGAGTCTTTTCTCACACCACCTCCGGTGATTTCTTTGGGGATTTTTAAGGTCAGACTCCCCGACAGGAAAGGCTGAAGTCTGTTGTAATCAGACGGAGACCTGCGCTCGAGTCGGGTGATCAATAAAAGGTTTGTCCCCTGTTTACATCTAGCAGGATTACCAGGTTGGGCTGATCCATCATGACCTGATAGGCGATCAATGGAGAGGTAACCACCTCGTAGGAAGTAAAACTCCAACACTTTTCAACAATAGGTTTCGTTTTTTTCTTTTAAACTTTAGTTTCTCGTCCTCCTTTCTTCTCTTATTTGAGCACGATTGACCACGGAGCTCCATCAGCTTCATCATCATCATCATCATCAGCAGCAGCACAAGGCCAGGCCAATTTCTGTTATAAAGGCAATAAATCATCGCAGCTTTCATCTATTGTTATTGATGAACGACCAGTTATTTGTCATCCAACGCTGTGAGAAATGATGAGCCAGCCGGACAGATTTTTCTACCCCACTTTCCCCCCCGTCTTCGTTGGTTGATGTGACACGGGACAGCAGTGATGGATTGTGTCCTTAAACTGTTATTACACGTATAATCTGACATCTCACTTAGGGCGCGTTACTCCAATGAAGACGCGCCGCGGAGCAGCAGCGAGGATCAATCACAGCAGGTTCACGCTCAGCTCTCTCCTGGTTCCAGCGCCGCATTTTAATCAGGTCCGCTCAGACACTTTGTCTGCGCCCAGAAACTCCGCTCTCTCGCTTCACAGGTGATGGATATACTTCCCCGCTCAGGGGGGATGCGGGTTAAGAACTGCGAAAGAGTCCCAAATCATCACCACACCTCCACTGTGCTTGACGACGGCTTTTGTCTGTGTTTAAAAAACTTTTTTACTGTGGGTCTTGTCCGGGATAAAAGTCTGTATCTGTTGGAGGTTTCTTTATATTCAACCGATTGACTACAACTAAGCAGTATAACCTACTTTGACTACAGGTCAGTACAATCCAATTTTCACACCTTTCATTGGTTTCTTTTCACCATGTTCACTCACAACACCTGTATCAACTTTTTTGAGATTGTTCTTCATTTCCAAGCGGCTGACTGTTTCTGGGTTAAAGTCTTGGTCACACGCACCTGTGTGGAGGCGGACCCCTGCAGGTGCTGTGAGTTCAGTGGGTCGTAGAAAGGAGCAGACGGCCCTTTTAGGGGGAAGGCAGGTGTATCTTTCAGTTCCCATGAGGCAGGTACAACCGACTTCAGGAACGTCATGAAAATAGTACGTGCTTTTGTTGTGCACGTGGTGAGTGTAAAGGCAACACTTATGATGAATGGGTACTGCTGAAGACCAGCCGGAGGCCGGACCTCGAGGCCTGCTCTAGTTAGAAAGGTGCAAGTATTGGCCCGTTACTGGCCGTGCAAATGCAAGCGGTGTGCAAGTAAGTGCTTGTATGATGTAAGTGCTGAGATTGTTTAATTTCTAACGGTCCGGTTAAACACCAGGAACACGCAAATCAGGATCAGCTTAAAGTGAACGAAAAGACGGATTGAAAACTTGAAAACAAGACATTGTAATTTTGAAAAAAAAATGTTTTGAAAATTAAAAAAAAAAAAAAACAGAAAACTTGAAAAAAAATTGACATTTTGAGAAAAAAGAAAATTTAAGAAAACTTTTTTTTTAAATTTTGAAAATAAAATACTGAAAACTTGAAATGAATTTGAACATTTTGAAAAAAAAGAAAACAAAAAAAAATGTTTTTAAAATTGGGGGAAAAATACTGAAAAAAGTTTTGAAAAGAAAAAAAGAAAAACATAAAAACTTTAAATACATTAAGAAAATTTGAAAAAAAAAGAAAAGAAAAAAAATGTTTTCAAAATTAGGAAAAAAATACTGAAAAATAAGTTAATTTTGAAAATTTTTTAAAAAGTTTTGAAGATTTTGTGAAAAAATACTGAAAACTTGAAATACATTTTGAAAAAAAAATTGGACATATAAAAATATTTTTTGAAAATTTGAAAAAAATGAAAATTTGACAAAAAAGAAACTTAAAAAAAGAAAACTGAAAACTTTAATAAAAAATACATAAATGTTCCACCCCCACGTAAAATGAGGCTCAGCTCAGCTGTGAAAACTCAAAAGTCAGAACTGAAACTGTAAACTGAGGACTGAAAGTGAAGATTCAGGAAAAAAAACAATAAAAATTTAAAATAGCAGCTGTTACTAATGGATTATTTTTTTTCAATCAGTAATTTTTATTATTTATAGTTTTTTTTATTTGAGTTTTTCACTATTTTATTTCCAAATTTTCTAGATTTATCTCAAGTTTTCATTATTACACATTCATTATTTTTGAAAAAAAAAAATTTAAAATTTTCTTTTTTTTTAAATTAACAATGTCTTGTTTTCAAATTTACATTTTTTTCAGTTTTCAAAGTTTAAAATTTTTTTTGTTACCACGTCTGTTTTTCAAGTTTTCGATCTGTTTTTTGGCTCACTTTTAGCTGACCCTGATTTGACACCAATAATACACACACTTCTCATTTGAACAGCACTATCTGGCCTCTTGCTCACGATTTGGTGGGGATGAAAAAATGAAATATCTGTTTGACACCTCTGTGCTTCACTTAATTCATCCTTACGTGTCATATATGCGTTCACTATGACCCCTCCCCTCCAGCATACCTGTAGAAAAAACAGTCAAAGGCCTTTATATTTTGTGTGTGTCCTTACCGGTTTAACCATTTTCTTTCCTGAGACGACCTGTTTCCTGCAGATAGAAGTGAACCCAACAGTTTGGTGGTCAGTGGCCTCCGTTCTCAAACGGACCAGGACTCGCTCTTCTGATCCACAGCAGGGTTCTGGTGAGTGTTCACAACCTGTCAAAGAGAAGATATCTTTAGACACTTTCATTTTAAAAGTTACAAACTTGTGTGAGCAGGAAAATGTGCAGTGATGTCATTAAGAAGTTGGATTAAATGAAGGGTAGGGCTCTGATTTCAGAGAATTACCTTTTCCAACTTGTTAATCTTTGTGCTTTTGAAATTAGAAAAAAAATGTAAAAATAGGAAAAAATATTTTAGTAGAATAAAACTGTACTGTTGAATAACATTTAAATGATAACCATATTTTTTTTATTTTATATATTCACGGAAAAATAATTTAATCAAGAAAAATTGTGAAAACAGTAAAACTAAACATTTAAATTTTTGTAATTTTCTTTTATGACTTTAGTGTAAAAGTTAGATTTAGAGTACATGTGTTAATTTGAACCAAAACTGATTTAAATACAGAAAGAAAAATCCCTAAAACAAAAGATTTAGTGATCTGCACTGTTTGTTTTGACCACTGGGTGGTGCTGTTGGATCGTCCTTTCCACCTTTAGTTCTGACAATCAAATACAATTAAATAAACAGCCCCAGAAACCTCTAAGCTTCTATGTGTTGGGAATTAAATAAATACATTTTCAACTTAGTTTAAATGTATTTTCCAAAGTTTGAAGAACTATAAAGGGAAATGTGTTCTGGTTTGATTGTGAAGCTCAACCACTAGAGGGCAGTGTTTGTTAAATGAAAACCTCAGCTTTATTTTGGTGAATTCCCTGTTTGTTCCTGTAATGTTGTGTTCACACAAATTGAAATCTAACCATTCATTATTTTCTGTACATTTCAGGTCATTGTTTGGAATAAAACCCACCAATTTTAGGCCAATCTTTGTTTTTGAGATGCAGTTTTAAGGTGAGTTCTTATTCTCTTAAGGGTTTAAAAAAAAAAAAAAAAGAAAAAAAAAAGTGGCTCGGTTCCATTTCATTTGTCAGGGGGCTACTTAAGAATGAAAGATGCCCCCCAAGGATATATGAGCTCATGCTTCCTGGCCGGCTGCCTGGACGGGGAGGCGGAGCTGGACGCATTCATCAGGTGCATAACGTCACCGCGGCCCAATCGCTGGTCATGTCTGGAGCTCTAACAGATCATGAATCGAGCACGCGTGTGTCCGCCACAAAGACGAGACGCGTCACAAATCAGATCATCCGTTTCCATTCCCTCCACTTTGGAGTCTGTGATCAGAGGGAGAGCCCGGCGCCGCCACAGTCGGTCCCACCCCGTTAAAGTCAAGGGCAGGAACTTTGAGAGAAAGGTAACGTCAAGAGGAGCCCCAAGAACGACACACTAATGAAGATGAGTGTGTTGTTTCTACGGAAAATCACTTCCACAAATGGATGAACTCCCCGAAGATAAAACTGTTTGAAGAGTTTTTCACCCTCACTTTGTAGAACAATGTTCCTGGGATGTGCATAGAGGCCTCAGTCACGTGTACTGGGGTTGACCCATATGGTCCTTTGGAGGGTTATAGAGAGGGTCGGTCTTGGCAACAGGCATTCAAGCCACCATTTCCAATGAAAAGTATGTAAAAATATGAGTAAACCTTTCGGGTTTCCTCATTAAAAACTCACATTCACGCGTCGCTATACAAGTTTCTATGACCGTTCTCAGGCTAAACAAATATAGCATCCGTCCAATGAACGCACGTTGAAGTTTCCAGGTCAAACTTTGACCAATCAGAGGCAAATTTAGATTTAATAACCGTCTTTCATATGTCATAATGGAGTTGTGAATGAAAAAGCCTGGAACAAAATTTGCAAAGTTTGCCCCACTTCCAACTGTAGGGGAACATAATGCGCTAATAAACGCTAGCAAAAGAACAAGAGGAATCCCCCTACTTGTTTATCAAGTGTGACTATGAGCTAAGTGTGTGTTCAAGAATACACATTTTAGCCATTACAATTAATGAAGCTTAAG
>NC_050512.1:8006978-8013879 GCF_002922805.2 Oryzias melastigma | reverse complement strand
CCAATCAGGTGATGAACACCTATATAACACAGGGGTCCCCAAACGTTTTCTTGTGAGGGCCACATAACTGTTTTCTTCTCTGACGGGACCCCAGGGTCAGTTTGTAGGCTAACAGAAGAAGTGTATCAATCAAACCCTCAATGTAAACTTTTATGGTTTTCCAGAAAGCCACACACAGCCAAATTTTAAATAATTCATGTATGTCATCTTTACAGAAAAAATTATGCTACAACAGTTTAAAATTAGATATACAACATAGAATAATAGATGAAGATGCTTAGATTGATAGCTAAAAACACTGAAGCTGATAGTGGAAAATGTTGAATCTGATAGCTAGCTAAAATATTAGTGAGGTGCCAAATGAGCCAAAAAAAACGCTAGCATGTAGCTGAAATATTAACTAAACTTCAAAATTGCCTAAAATACTAAAAAAAAGCCTAAATTATTCAAACCGCTACCATGTAACTGAAATTTTAGCTAAATGCCAAATTAGCCTAAAAAAACTGGAAAAATCTCTAATTTAGCCAAAACACCTAGCATAAAGCTAAACTATTAGTTAAACTCCAAATTAGCCTAAAAAACGGAAACAAGCCTAAATTAGCCAAAACACCTAGCATAACGCTAAAATATTAGCTAAACTCAAAATTAGCCTAAAAAATGGAAACAAACCTAAATTAGCTAAAGCAACTAGCATGTAGCTGAAATATTAGCTAAATGCAAAATTAGCCTAAAAAAAGGGAAAAATCTCTAATTTAGCCAAAACAGCTAGCATAAAGCTAAAATATTAGCTAAACTCCAAATTAGCCCAAAAAAACGAAAAAAGTCTACATTAGCTAAAACAACTAGCATGTAGCTGAAATATTAGCTAAAAGCAAAATTAGCCTAAAAAAAATGGAAAAATCTCGAATTTAGCCAAAAAAGCTAGCAAAAATATTAGCTAAACTTCAAATTAGCCCAAAAAAACGAAAAAAGTCTAAATTAGCTAAAACAGCTAGCATGTAGCTGAAATTTTAGCTAAATGCCAAATTAGCCTAAAAAAACATGACATTTTTTTTAATTCAGCCAAAACAGTGTGGGGGCCTGGCCAAATGTGGAGGAGGGCCAGATCGGGCCTACAGGCCGTGGTTTGGGGACCCCTGAGATAACAGTATAAAGAGCCGCTCCAATAAGATTTGTGTATTTAACGTGTTCTTGTAATTCAATTCAATTCAATTCAATTTTATTTATATAGCCCAATATCACAAATTCAATTTGCCTCATTGGGCATAATGGAGGACTTATAAAAAGACAATTAAGCTCAAATTTCAATTTCTGCATATGTCATTATTCAAATCATTGTAATTCAGGAGCAGACAAAAAAATGCAAAAAGATCCTATTTATGACCCCTCATTCCGATGCATCCACATATAGTCGACTAGATCCACGTATAGCTATGTTTTCCTCATCCAATCTAGCATCTATCAAAACTGTACGGCTGGATTGCTTCAATCTCCATTTATGTTGCACCGCTAATGTTAGCCTGGGGTCCAATGTCTATGTCTACTGAATAAGTTTACTGAACATTTGTTCATGTCTATGTACTACTAATTAATATCTTCTGTGAAACGACAGGAGCTAACGACGCTAGCTAACAGATCCAACGACGATTCATATTACGGCGGGGACGCAAAATATCAACTTGGGGGCCGCAAATGGCCCACGGGACCCCTGCAGTATGGGTCCTCAGCACTCCAGGCCACAAACAGGTACCGATCCGAAAGCCCCTTGGTACCGGGCCATCGGCGCTATATTCAGGGGTCCCTAACCCTCAGGACGTAGACTGGTACCCTAACCATATCCTGGTGCTGGTTCCTCGCCCAGTACCACGTCTTGAGGGTTGGGGAGCCGTGATTTAATGGGAACAGTCCGTATGGAAAAAAGCGATGAGTTGTGGACACCAAAATGTCAAAAAGTGATGCGGAGGAGACCCAAACCAAACGTACGTCCATGTAAGTCGAGTTGGGAGACTGTGTAGATCAGGTGCTTGCACACGACCACATTGAGTAATCGCTGTAAACTATGCCATCTATGGAATCCCATGAGGACAAATACTCCTAGTTTTCTACTCCACAGTGTTACATAATCCCCTCCTAAATAGTTGAGTAATGCAAAATATTCAATTTATTTTCAACATATTTTTAAAATGATGAATATTAAAATATTCCAAGACATTTTTGAATCACCAGGTGAACGGCTTGATGATCTTGGACCTCAAACTCTCCATTTGAACACACCTAAACATTTGACCTTTGACCTGGTAAAGTGTCGACCGGAGCAACGGGGGAGGGGCGGCCTGGAAACAGGTGAAAATTTAGGGAAATTCCCCAAGATAAGGAAACCTCCTCCGCTCCAACAATCTACTTTGAAAGTTTCTGCCAAGAAATCAGAAACGGTGGCCCCACAGCTCACACCGTGTCCTCCTGCGGTCTCAGAGTGTAATCTGTCCGATCCGCCGGCTGGCTGTGAATGCCCGACGCTTATCGCTATATTTTGCAGTGTATTAAGTTGACCGCAAGTCTTTGCACGCCGCGACGTTTTTAGCTGCGACGGGCCTTCACCTGCCGCAGTGACACCGGCCGGGGGCTGCGGAGGATCTAAATTAGGGTCGAGACGACGGTTCTGGTTTCAGTACAGTACAGTACAAACTGTTTGGATTATTTTGGGAGGCCCTGATTGCAGTGCACAATCAGCACGGACAACATAGTGGGACATATACCCCCCACCCCCACACCCCCAAAAAAGAAAAAACATAGAGAAAGCTTAGGGGAATAACCTTTTCAAAAACTGGACAAACGTCCATGGTTTTGCAAACACATACATACAGCTTTCAACACAAAAATCAGATTTTTCTCCTTTGTTGAAATTTTCTTTAGTAATCCAAGACACTGGCTAGCTTCAAGTTAGCTTAAAATGTGTCGGCTACATCAGAGTGTCCTTTGGTACCAGCCCTTTATCTGCTTTATCCAGCTACGGTGAACTCTGTGGGTTGTATAAATGAACAAGTGTAGTACAGAGACACTCCAGAAACGAGATAGGAGCTGTTGTGTTAGCTTTAGCACCATTGTAGCATGCTAGCTTATGTAACACTAGAACGGGGTCCAGTTTAGCATCAAAAGTGAGTGGGTTTCTCTACTAAAGTAACATTGCGAAAGAAACTAAGGGAGAAAATGGTCTTTAAACATCTTGCGTTAAATTTAACGTAACAGCGACTCAGCTAGCCCTTAGCAACATGCTAAGCTACGAACCACAAACATTGTTTGTATTCATTTTATTATTTTTTTTGGAATGTATTTTTGGATCATAAGTAAAGTATAATTGTAGGAAACTAAGTTGGCAACCAAAACAAAAAAAGGGGGAAAAATTGTCTCACAAATTCATTTGACGCAACAGCCACAAAGGAAGTCCTGTTTCTATGCTAGGCTACAAACCACAAACATCTTTGTTATAGGTTTTAAGTATTTTAAGCAACTTTTTTGCGGGTTCACTAGTAAAGTAACATTATGTAAAAAAACAAAAAAAAAACAAACAACGCCTGCAACCAAAATAAAAAAATGGTCTTTGGACGTCTTTTGATAAATTTAACGTAACAGCAACTCAGCTAGCGATTAGCACCATACTAAGCTACGAACCACAAACAATGTTAGTATATGTTTTTTTTATTTTTATGACTTTTTTGTGTGGGTTCACTAGTTAAATATAATTTTAGAGAAACTAAGTTGGCAACCAAAACAAAAAAAGGGATGATTTTTTTTTTTTTTTATCTGCTATTTTACATGTGACCCAACAAAAACTCAGCTAGCCCTGTTTCCATGCTGAGGTTGGAACAACAAACATTTTTGTTAGAAATTAGACAAATTTTCAACAACTTTTTTGTGGGTTCACTTGTAAAGGAACATTGTATAAAAACAATTTTCAAAAGTCAACAACCAAAATAAAAAAAAATTACCCAAACGACTCAGCTAACCCTTAGCACCGTGCTACGCTACAAACCCCAATCATTGTTGGTAAACGTCGTATTGATTTTTTATGTTTTTTTAGTGTGGGTTCACTAATAAAGTGACATTACAGAAAATAAAACAAAGTCGATAATCAAAACAAAAAATGTTTTCTTCCATCTTCCATTAAACTTGATGCAACAGCGACTCAGCTAGCCCATAGCCGTGCTACGCTAAAAACCAAAATCATGGTTGGTATTTTTTTTTTATCTCTTAATTGTTTTTTTCACTGAAAATAAATACATTTCATATTAATTTTGACTTTTGTTTTCCATTAGACGTTTCCTAACTCACCCTGGCAATTTATCTGCCTCCATTTTAACCCAAATCCTCTTTGACCTCAACTTTCCACAAGTTTTGGAGGAAATTTAACCTTTAGCTTCTGGCCAACCACCCTGAGGCTCTTTACCTCCAGAAGATTCCAAATCCACTCTTCCTTCAAGATAACTCCTCCTCAGTTCCTCCCACAACATCCTAAAACCTGCTTCCAATCTGTCCACCTTGATCCATTTCCAACTGATTTTCATAATAGAAGTTTAATTTTCTTTTACTGATTTCATCTTCATCGATTCATCTCACCCTTAGAGTCCTCATATGTTACCAGAAAAGGTCTGAGTTTTACTGGAACCCTGTAGGTCAACAGCACAGATGGAGGTCATTCACCCATTTCGCATGTTTGATTTGGACCAACTTTGATGTTGGCAACCCGCTACGTTTGCACGGACTGGATTGTGTCCTCTTGTTGATCAACCTAAAGCTTTCTCTCGTGAATAATTTTAAATCGTCAGTTCTTTTGTGTTCTAAAACAAAAAAATAAAAAGAAAATTAGATTCGTCCACGTACCAACGGTTGAAGAATTTCTTTCAGTCCTCGTGGAGTTTCACCCAGAGATCCAAAGCAGTTTTGGTCTTCAAGACGTTGGTGGTTCCAGAGAAATTTCCCGGCTTGATGATGGTGACCTAAAGGAGGAGTTAAGATTTCATTAACCTGAGGTTGATAGTCCGTCAAACAATGCAACATCCTGAAGCTGCATTCTCACTGCCCTCAGCAACAAGTGTTCAAGTCAACACTTGCAATCAAAAGTCTATTAAAACACACGGAAATGTGTCACTGTGCACGATTCCAAGTCTGTGTTGCCCAGCGACAGCCCCAAATCATCACTGCTCTAGAGGAGATCTGCATGGAGGAATGGACCAAAATACCAGCACATTTTGTGAAAACCTCCTGAAGACTTTCAGAAAATGTTTGACTGCTGTCATTGCTAACAAAGAATACATAACAAAATATGGTTACTTTGTTCTATACCCTTCCGTATACTCCTGAGGAGACTGAAGTTTGGCAATGATGTACAGAAAGCAAGAGGAAACGGTGTGAAAATGTCAGGTTTTCTGGAAATACGGGCAAAAACATTCATTTACAGGACATTCTCTGACACTTCCAGAGTTCAAATAAGCAGAAAACTCCAGTTAGACATTTTGAGGCTTAAAGGGTTAAACAAAATACTAAAATTAAAATCATATCATTTACTAGGACATAATTTCTGCAGAGTGGCAGGAGTTCATCAGAAATTTACCTGAGTTGATGTGGGCGAGCCTGTTTTTACTGAGTCAGCTAGCACTCATTTCCGATCATCCTTTTGTTTACACTCTCTCCTGCTAGCTTACAGGCCCTCACAACATCAAGCTAACATTAGCGGTGCAACCAATAGGGTAGCAATATGGTTAGCTATCAGTCTGTACAATTTAGGGGAGATGCTAGCTCGAACGAGGAGCTCGCGGATTTCTATTGTAGGTCCTACGTCACAATTACAAGCTTTTTCTGACTTTTTTTAGTCTGCTCCTGATTTAAAACAATTATAAAATAAATAAATGAATACATCTGATATTTTAAGTGGCTTTTAAACACTTTATTTGAGTTACTTTGCTTTAAAATATATATTTTTATCACAACTTAGCTAAATACTTGTACTTTGTAATTTTATGTCATTGTTTTTATTGGCTCTTGTACTTTTATCATAGTGTCTCTCTTTATTTATTTTACTTTTTACATTTTTTATTACATATATATATGTACATTTCTTGTATTGCTTTTAAGTATTTTATCTGTTGTGTCTTTGTGGCAAATGGACCTTGAATCTGTAATAAAAGTATCTTATTCTTCTTAAATGCTTTTCTCGCTTGGTTTTACCTTACTTTAGAATTGACAAACTGATAGAAACCTTAAAAATCAAAAAGATTATTTGATTTTTCTTTCGAAAAAAAAGGAGAATTGTGTTTTAGAAGGAACTATTTCGTGTCGCGGAAGGACGTGTTCTACCTGCAGTTCTCAGGAGCTCCGTGTCGCTGCAGCTAGCATGTCTTCTCTCCTGCCGTCGCGCGGATGGATGGACGGTTCCTAAATCTTTCTCCGAGTTTGGTTTTCGTTTCACAAAGTCACCGCTCAATGTGTCTGTCGCCAAAGTCCAGAAAATGCGTCCAGAAACTGCTGTTTACCCACGCGCGTGCTCTGAAATCAGTCTTCGCGCGTTTAGCTGGACTGTACCACTGCGACCCCCCCCCTCCCCCGCCTTTTTCTACGTAATGGTACGTTCCTGGCATTTTGCCAAGATTCTTGACGCTCCTCGTCATTTGACGTCACCGTCTTTATATCATATGAATTTACTGTTGGGAGATGATGTCATTTTACATCACTGCTGTTGACTCAGAAAGTTCTTGAACTGGGTTGAAATTTTCACTTCCACATCTTCGACCCACCGAGGAACCTCGAGAGTTTTAAGCTCTTTACTAAACACTTTGATTCTAATCAGTTCTCAAGTTTGGATTTCTACGGATTTAGAGAAACATGAAGAAAACCAGCAAATCTACTA
>NC_050512.1:8003534-8006405 GCF_002922805.2 Oryzias melastigma | reverse complement strand
AGAAGAAGAGTCAGTGACCAAGGACTTCCAAGAGCCATCCGAACTGGAGAAACCAAAAATCTCTCTGTGGAGAAGATTTAAAAAAGCTCTGACTCCAGCAAGATGGCGCAAACACAAGAATGACACTCCTGCGGTCATGCCAGATCAACCATCAACCGACCCGGATGAGGAAGAGACTTCTATGGACCAAAACCTGGAAACGTCTATGGACCAAAACCAGGAAACGTCTATGGACCAAAACCAGGAAACGTCTATGGACCAAAACCAGGAAACGTCTATGGACCAAAACCTGGAAACGTCTATGGACCAAAACCAGGAAACGTCTATAGACCAAAACCAGGAAATGTCTATGGACCAAAACCAGGAAACGTCAGATATCATAGATGAAACCTCAGATGACGAGGACGAAATCTCTAGTGAAGAAGAAGAGTGGGATAATTTTGAAGAAGGGTCTGATGATTTGGAAATAAAAGAGTGGGGTTATTTTGAAGAAACATCGGATGATGAAGAAACATCGGATGATGAAGAAACATCGGATGATGAAGAAACATCAGATGACGATGATGAATCTTCAGAAAACACTGGTGGACAAAAGATTTCCCTGTGGAGGAGATTCAAAAAGGCTCTCACTCCAGCAGGCAGACGCCAGTATAAACATTGAGCAAGAAGCTAAACTCTTGTTCAGAAACGGGTTTTCTCCTGGTGCTCAGGTTCACCCTTAAAAAAATTTAACTTATCAATGTTGTTGTGTTTTGTTAATAAATGAAACACAAAAAACATTTTTTATGTTTAATGTTTGTCTTGAATGAAGGAATGAATGAATTAATGTTTGTGGGTTTTCTCCTGGTGCTCAGGTTTCCCTTAAAAAAATAATGAGTGAATAAAAAACAAAAAAAAAAATAAAAAAAATAAAAAAATAAAAAAAAGAATGAATGTGTGTGAGTGTGTAATGCAACCACAAGGGGGCACAATCCAGTGGCCTCCTGTGCCGGTCCCAAGTCCGGGTAAATGCAGAGGGGTGTGTGAAAGTAAAAACAATTTAAGCATGTCAATCACAAAAATATTTACATAAATACATAAATATACATAAATACATACATATACATAAATACATATATATATATACATATATATATATAAATGTACACACACCCAGTCAGCAAGGTCAAGTGGGCCCCAATTGGGTTTGTCTGCATTTTCTGTGGTGGCCACTCCATGTGTTTGTCCAAATTGGTTTAAGTGGGCGAGTCAGTAGGTTAGCTCATTGCGCTAGCCATCCACCCAGTGGACAGCGTAGAGTGCTAGCGAGCTCCGCTGTAGCATGCTAGCGTAATTCTCTACAGCAGACCAGGGAGATTTGCTATATCGAGCCAACAAGCTTTACTGTATTGAACTAGTGAGGTCCCCTTAAAATTCTAGTTAGCTTCACTGTAGCATGCTAGTGTGCTCTGCTGTTGCACGCTAGCGGGCTCCACTGAAACATGCTAGCAAGCTTCTCTTTAGCATGCTAGCAAGCCCTGCTGAAGCATGCTAGCAAGCTCCACTATATTATGCTAGTAGCACTAGCATAATATAGATAATATAGATAGATATATGACTGTAATGCAACCACAAGGGGGCACAATCCCGTGCTCTCTTGTGCCGGTCCCAAGTCCGGATAAATGCAGAGGGGTGTGTAATATATCTATGAGTACCGCTTGGTGCCATAAAGACTGTGTTACGTCACCCCCATTTGCATTTCTTCCTTAATTCTTAAATTCCAGAAGCATTTCAGGACAGTTTTGAACTCACTGACTGGGAGGTGTTCAAAGACGGCTCAGACCTGGAGTTCTGTACATCATCTGTGCTGAACTTGGTGCAGTTCTGCACCGATGGTGGTCTTCCCGGTCTCTGCTCAAAGCTCGGGATGCATAGGCTCCTAATTCATTATAGGTCATTATAGGTCAGGTGACAGGATGGCCTATGGTAGGGCCCGGACAGACCTGAGGAAAGGCATCAATCAGGTCAAACACAGAACTCTGCTGCTCAGGTTCTCATGAGGATCAGAAAAGTAGACCGCATCAGTCCAGTTCTGTGGTCTTTACTGTCTGCCAGAGGATAGACTTTAAAGTTCTGTTGCTGGTTTATAAAGCTTTGAATGGTTTAGTACCCGATTAACCCCCTGACCCATACACCCCGACCTCTCCAGTCATTTTGTCAGTACCTTTTTCAAATTTATTTACATCTCTTTTGAAAGGAAATGCTCACAAACACGTCAACTTTCTCTTTCTACAACCTCATAATCGGCATCCGTGATTGTTATTCTTCCGTTGAAGAGTCTCGTTTGTTCTTGACTTAGGCGCACAGCTTACACTGAAAACTCTTCCACCTTCACTGGTTCCCTTGGATTTGTCCGCCTTTCCGCTCTTCATCCGTCGTGCCTTTACACGTTGGCCCATTCACGCCGTAAACCTCACGCCCTTTAGACTGTAGAATGTAGATTTACAGTGGTAAGCTTCTTAATCCAAGACCTGAGGGCTCCAACAATGCTCGATCCGTGCCAAAAGAATAAGCAGCTAAGATCCATTAAATCGGAATTCTGAAATTTCAGGTTGGAAAAGTATATATTTTTGGCACTTTTCAGTTACACTTTCCATCTAGGTAAGACTTATTTAGAGTTTTTGTGGTTAAAATAAAAAAAAACAAAAAAAGCTAACATCCCTCTTTATTAAATTAATGTTAGTTATCATACATTTATTTTATTCTGGCACTTATTAATTAGAATTATATGCATTTCTTTTTTATTTGTGTTTGTTTAGCATTGATAACTCAATTTCTTATGTACAGGGCCGTGCAGAGACATTTGGAGGGGCAGGTGCTCAAAGTTAAAAA
>NC_050512.1:8001431-8003434 GCF_002922805.2 Oryzias melastigma | reverse complement strand
TTTAAAAGACTGAGGCACATAACCAGTTTCTAGGGAGGCATTTATAGTCAGTCAATATGTGGTTTCTTCAGTTGTATGGTCATTATTATTATTTTATTTATTACTAATTAATAATTATTACTAATTTATTAGTTTTTTTATTCATCTTTTAATGTACATAGTAAAGACAAGAAAACAGAAAATTCTATATAAATTATAAATAAATACATTACACCTCTAGTATGTAGTTCAAAATGGAGTAGGTAAAAGTTTAAATAAAAAAATAAAAAAACTTTTGAATCCTACCCCCTAGCAATACATCTTAAATTTAATCTTCAATATAAACTATTTCAGAAACAGACAATAACTACCCTTATTTTTTATATATATATTGTCAAGTCCTTTTTCAAAACCCTGAGTAGCTAGACTTGAGTAGCCCCAGCTCCCTGATTGTTTAAGGAATTCACTCAGCCTTCTTTTGCTTTTTCCACATTTATTTCCACATTGATACAGCATCGGTGGTTGTGCAGCAGCAGACACAGCAGTGGCAGCAGGCAGTCAGGTGAAAAACCTCAAACAAAAAACACATATTACAACATTGAAAAGGCCTGAAAAAGTCTAACTTAAGTCAAACATTTACCACAATTTGCTATAACTACACCAAAAAGATACATAATACAAAAATGTCCCTTCACCAAATACAATAACCTTACCGGCTGTCATCAGGGAAGCAGTGTGCTCAGGGCTCATTTTCACACAGCACACTGCCACCTTTTTAAACATTGGGCATTGTCCTCACCTTCTCACACACCTGGATCTCATTAAGGGGTGGTGAGAGCAGTGCAACATATATAAATCAACACGGACAAAGATCTATACACGTCGTTCATTATTTATTCATTATTTTGTGTTAAAAATAAAGATATTTAAAGAACATTGGAATGTTTTCTCAGCGATTTTCTTGTGAAAATCCTGATGCGGCCCAGCCTCACCAAGACTCCACCTCCAGTGGCCCCCGGCTGATTTGAGTTTGAGACCCCTGCTTTATACCCTCACGTGGGGTCACCAGGAGGTCACAGGTGACTTTGTTGTCATTAATTCTCGAACTACGCATGCGCATGAAGGATCATTCAGTGCTTGAAGCACCGCTTCTGGCGGTCAGGAGGGATGAAATAGAACGTCTGCCATGAGTTACACACGCTGTAAGGAGTTCACTGCCCGGCTGGTTCATGTGGGATTTGAAGCTCCTTCCTGCTGTGACTGAGAGCTCTGTGTCTCAACAACCACAGGTGAACCAGACTTTGCTGATCCACTACCTGGCCATGTTCAACGTCCACGTTCCAAAGCATCTCCGAACTTTCCTGGTGTCCATCCCTGGTTCAAACCCCGCTCCCTTGCCTGCTGCGCCGTCTTTGGCTCAGAGTTTGGGTGAACGGGGTGACCTGGTGGCCCTGCAGCTGCCCCGCTCCTGGTTAAACCATTTGTCCTTGAAGGGGGGCATTGGAGGGTAACAGCCCCAAGCACCTGAGCTTCAGCCGCTGCCCCGTGCTGTGGCCGCAGGTGTTCCAGTCGCTGCTGAACAGGGGAGTCCGAGACGCCACTCAGCTGGTTAGCCTCAACCTCAGCGGGATCAGCCACTGCCGACTGCAGGGCGGTGGAGGATGAGCTGGTCGTTGACTTGGTGAGCCAGCTGGCCGTCGCCTGTTGCAACATGAGGCACTTGAATCTGATGCACAACCATTATCACCTTGAAGACTCACCTGGGCTTGGCACCGAAACACACCTGTGTGACAGCCTGGCCAAATTCGGGCACCTGCGCTCCCTCACGCTGCCGGCCTGCGCTCTGTCAGACGGCTTGAATACAAATCAAGTTTCCGCTCGCAGTATGGCTCACTCCTCCTTGTTCCAGGGATTGAAGAAAGCTCCTCGAGTTGGTCTCCAAAACTACAAGCCCGACTCGGAAGCGCCTCCTCAGAGCGACGGCACGTCGGGACTGTCTTTGCTCGCGGCCGGCTGTCCTCATT
>NC_050512.1:7998641-8000005 GCF_002922805.2 Oryzias melastigma | reverse complement strand
CATGAACGCAGCATTTCTTGAAGTCTGTGTTTTTCTCAGGGGGACATCATCTCATTGGTGCACAAAAATCATCGGACAAAAAAATTAATCGTTTTGAAATAAAAACTCCAAAATGTTTCGTCGAAAATTATACAAATTTTCAATCAAATTGGTCGTTTTTGTCCAAATTCCATTTTATTTCTGTCTCTTATGAGGCAGATTGCCTAAATGGCCACACATCTGCTCCTGGGCCGGCCCTTATGTCAAATTTGTGGCCCACAAATCAAAAAGTTTGTCCACCCCGACTTTAGGATACTTACAATATAAATATTAAATTTGAGGTGAAACAAAGTGTCTGTGATTTTTAACGCAGTTGGGAAACTTAATCACTCGATTACAAGTATGCAGAAAGATCTGGATGCCTTGGTGGTGGATGTGCGAGCCCTGAGTTCCCGGAACGAGCATGTACAAAGTGAGATGAGAACCATGAAGCGTCAAGTTTTGGATAACGCATCCGGACTTGAAAAAGTACAGCTCAACCTTGCTTTGTTGGTGTTTAGTGCGTGGAGAAGGGACTTAGGTCTGAACGACAATGACATACCTTGGCAGAGAATATGGGATAATATTTGTAATTCTTCCAAAAACTCAAACCACCAGCTTACACATTTTAAGTTTTGCCACAGACTTTATTACACCCCTGCTACAAGGTTCCGTGGGACGGGTTCTGACCCCAAATTGTAATTTGTGTTCACTTGATTCCTTTGGTAGTTTTAAACATGTGATGTGGGACTGTCCTCCTGTTCACCAGTTTTGGCGTCAAGTATCTAAGGAACTCTCAGAATTTGTTGGTAAAAGTATTCCATGTGATCCCATTGTGCCACTTCTCAATGATGACTCACAGCTCAGACTCAACAAGCGGCAACAGCGATTGCTGCTGGCAGGTCTTACACCAGCTAAAAAATTTTTAGCCCAAAGATGGCTGCCACCTCATGACCTCAGCACTAGGAAATGGTTGGCATACCTCCATGACATTGTTCTGATGGAATTATCCACTGCCAGGATAAAGAGAGCAAGATCTTCGACTTTGGACATGTGGTCAGAGGCAGTGGTGCAGTTGAGAATCAGAATTCATGGAAGGTGAACGTAGAGGAACTTTACTCCACCCAATGATTATGCATTGTCATTTACTTATTGCATTTGTTTATTTGGTAACATATCACGAACCCCCTTTTCACCATAGTTAGCAATACATGAGTGTATATGTGTATGTAAATATTTATTTATTTATTTATTTTTTCAAATTTTTAATTTATTTGTTATCATTTCATGTGTCTATGAGCACACATTGTCATTTATTTTGTTGATCAATGGTTGTTGCAGGGAAC
>NC_050512.1:7992954-7998466 GCF_002922805.2 Oryzias melastigma | reverse complement strand
TCTTTCCTGCCACAGAAACATCAGCCAGGACATGTTTACAGTTTGTTTTAGAAAAGAACATTGCAACAGTTTTGTTCACACTTAGACTCAAATTTGACTGTTCCAACCACTCCGCAACCCGGCCCATTGTTTTAGTAAGATTTTCAGCCACCTCAGATGTGTTATTGCCATGTGCATAAATGACAGTGTCATCAGCATACATCTGCACAAAGACGTCAGAACAAACAGAGGGGAGGTCATTATATAGAGAGAGAAAAGTAGAGGCCCTAGAATGGAACCTTGCGGAACACCTTTAGAGATGGGGATAGGAGGGGAATGATGATGATTTATCCTGACAGTTTGAGATCTATTAGATAAATAAAAACCCGGTTCAGACCCAAATTCCTTTAATAATCTCCGTCCTATTTCCAATCTTCCCTTCATCTCCAAAATACTAGAAAAAATAGTCGACACCCAACTTCACCTTCATCTCAGTCAAAACGGTCTCTTTGAGCCATTTCAGTCAGGTTTCCGTCCCCAACACAGCACAGAAACTGCCCTGTTGAAAATCACAAATGACCTCCTAGCAGCTGATTCTGGACTCGTCACCATCCTCATCCTCCTCGACTTAAGTGCGGCATTTGATACCATATCTCACTCCATCCTCCTGCAAAGACTATCATCTCTTGGTATCAAGTCCACCCCCCTCAGTTGGTTTAATTCTTACTTTACAAGCCGCACCCAATTCATCCAACTGAAATCACTTAAATCCCTCCCCCATTTCCTCTGGTGTTCCTCAAGGTTCAGTTCTCGGTCCTCTCCTCTTCATAACCTACCTCCTTCCCCTTGGCAATATATTCCGTAAATTTAACATTGATCTTCATTGTTTTGCTGATGACACCCAGCTCTATCTGTCTAGTAAACCCAACTCTTCTCTTCCTCCATCCTCCCTCTCCTCCTGCCTGTCTGAAATTAAAACCTGGTTCACCTTAAACTTCCTCAAACTCAACAGTGATAAAACCGAATTACTCCTTGTAGGTTCTAAATCCACCCTTTCCAAAGTCTCCAACTTCACTCTTTCCATTGACTCCTCTTCGGTTTCTCCCTCCCCTCAGGTTAAGAGTCTGGGTGTCATCCTCGACAGTTCATTATCCTTTCAATCTCACATCAATAGTATTACCCGGTCTGCCTACTTTCATCTTCGTAATATCAATCGTCTCCGCCCCTCACTCACCGTCCAATCAGCTTCCATTCTAGTTCATAGTCCGCCTCGATTACTGCAACGCCCTCCTGTCTGGTCTTCCCAATAAGACAATAAATAAATTACAATTGGTCCAGAATTCAGCTGCTCGCATCATCACCAGAACTCCCTCCTTCCACCACATCACTCCCGTTCTCCAACAGTTGCACTGGCTCCCGGTTACTTTCAGGATTCAATTCAAACTTCTTCTTTACACTTTCAAAGCCCTCCATAACATGGCTCCTTCGTATCTATCTGATCTTCTCCATATTAAAACCCCATCCCGCTCTCTCCGGTCTTCCTCCTCCCTTCAGCTTTCCGTCAATCATGCCCCCTTGGTTACCATGGGGAACCGAGCCTTCAGTCGCTCGGCTCCTCAACTCTGGAACTCTCTGCCTCCTGATCTCCGCAATGTTGACTCCTTTTCTGTTTTCAAATCCAAACTCAAAACATATCTGTTCAAATCTGCTTTCCCAAATTCATGACGCTCATTCATTTTTAATTTGATTTTATTATGATGTCAACTTATTTATTGTTTTTTTAATTTATCTTTAAATTATGTTATTGTGTTTATATACATATATATATATATATATATATATATATATATATTATATATACATATTACTTTGTACAGTGTCCTTGAGTGTTTTGAAAGGCGCTTTCAAATAAAATGCATTATTATAAATAGGATTCCATCCATTTTACAGTTTTTGAGGAGAAATTGAATTTTGTTAGTTTGGTCAGTAGTTTTTTTATGATTTATAGTGTCAAAAGCTTTTTTCAGGTCGAGGAACACAGCCCCAACTACACCGCCCTTATCTACACTGAAAAAAATGTATTTTCCAATTGACTTAATTTTTCTTTGTCAAGAGTGTTGCACGAATATTAATTATGTAAATCCAACATAAAAAATGTAAGTTTGCTTTAATTAATAAATTTGAGTAAATACAACCTAAATTATTTCAGTAGTCTTAGCTTATTCCTTATTAGTATGGTTTACTTAATTTCTTTTATTTCTGTTTGCACATTTAATTAATAAATTTGAGTAAATATAACTTAATGTTATTCAGTTGTTTTAGCTTATTCCTTTTTAGCATGGTTTACCTATTTTTTTTGTACTTGCATTTACTTGTTAATTAAAGGTTTGTTGGGTACAAACCATCCATTTCTTTAGAGTGAAAATGTGTTTGTAAATTTAGCAGTCACACACACAATAGTATCAAAAATGTTTTATTAAACAAATCTGGTATCAAGCAATTTCTTTAAACTAACATTCATCAGGCTTTGTTTAAACAATACCCCAAATCTAAACGTGTCATCATACTGTTCGGAAGTCAAAATGACTTATTAGGTTATTTAAACTTAAAACGGCATACAAGAATGCAGCTTTAATTAGTAGATGTCTCCTCAAGTTTATATAAAAAAATGTAAATACAACATCACAACTCTGACTGAACAATAATCAGTGCAGAGCTCAGTGAAAAATAAACATTCTCTAAACTATGACGTTCTGCGTGGAGTTTTGACATAAATGAAACATCATACTAAACAAAGAAAGAATTTTGCAGTTGTATATACAACACAATATCATAAAACAGTGAAAATGGCAACCACAATCCCAAAGTATGTTGATATAAACAAAAGAGACTTCCACAGCACAACATAAAACAACTTTTGGGTATTGCAGCCTCTAAGGCTTTTTGGTCATTTGTCCAACAGTCTTCAAATCACATACAACATCTCAGACATATCCAGAAGTTTGGTTTCAGTGTTGCAGAGTTCTGTGCAAAGTTTTTTTCTTGAACCCATGGACTTTTGGGGAAAGCTTTTCCCCATCCATTTGCATGACCACCTTCTGAATGAATTTATACTGGTATCTCAGTTCTTCTGGGTAAGCCAAGTTCACTGCATAGATTCCTCCAAGCATTGCTGCTCATGCTCTGGCTGGAGATCTCAGGTTTTCCAGTAGAATCACACCTTCAAGAAAACGCCGACATCTGCTGGATCTTCTCTTTCAGCGCCTTCCTTTTTGATGACAAACACCAATGCTGTGCTTCTCCGTGTCTCTCTGGATGTCATCACAGTGGATGTCCTGAGTATACAATAAACACAAAAACAATGAAGTCTTCCTCCGATGAAAATCATGTTTTTTTTAGTTTTTTACATCTATGTGCAGCAAATTTTCTTACAAAAGAGAAAAAAAACCCAATTAGAAATCATTTTGTTTTGCATTTCTGAGTATTTCTCTTTTTAAATAGTTTTCAATCTAACTTTGGAAAAATTACTTTGTTTGAATCGATGAGCCAGTATGATATCACAACAACCAAACGAAGAGAACCCCCATCTGCCTCTATAGAATACAGAGACGCACTGCGAGAGAAGAAAGGATTGCATCTTCCAACTTCTCTGCTGTAGAGGGTTGGAATTAAGTGAAAAGCTATACTGTTCAGCGATATTAAAACAAATTCCATTGCAGTTTGGTGAAATATGTACATTTCTATATGCCCCAAAAATCACTCTCTCCAAGCTCCATAAATGTTTTTGTTGATAAATTTAGATTATTTTCCCCAAAATTGTGGTGTGTCCAATAAGCAAATTTATTATTGGCACAGTTTTGTAGTAAATGGAAACTTATGGAGAGAGAATAGACTCATGCTGATTTATGCATTCATTACTCTTGATTTGTGTGTAACTTTGAATTTGTGCGTGCGTAACTCCTGATTTGTAACTCAGACAACTCTTTTGCAAGAGAACAAAAATTATTAAATTAAAAAATACAAAATATAATTTACACATGCACAACTTAAATATAAAACAGCTTGAAACTAACTACCCACACAAAACTCTAAAAATGATGTGAAAAATGACTTGCTACCCACAAAGATAAACATGAAATATGGCGTTTTAATAAAAATAAATGTTAAGATGGCATTAAAATAAACAACATGAAGATCTTGTATATAGGATTACCTTGTACTCATGAATTAGACACCCATCATCTTCCCCCAGGTAGCAACAAAATTCTCTGAGAACTGCTTCCCTTTTTGTGATGAACATTAGTTGTTGTCTGTGAAAAAAAATGAGAAAAAGAAAAAAAAAAAATAGAGATGCACAGTGGTCAGCACTCTTGTCTCACAGTAAGAGGGTCCCTGGTTCAAGTCCTGGGAGACCAGAAACAGAAAAACCAATTGGGGACCCGGTTAAAGTTTTTGTCCAGGACATATTCCATCTAAAAACAGAGAATTTCATGTGTTCATCATATATATCATAGAGAAAATAATTTAAAATTTAGATTAAAAGGTAATTACAAACGAAAGGTAATGTTATTTCTCCTGCTTCAGCAAATATGAAACCATCAACAGCTTTAACATTTACTGTGACAGTACAGAAATGTGTCTGTAGAACTTGTAGATTTTACAAACATGTTTTCATTTTTACAAACATGTTTTCATTTGCTCTTGATTCTCAACTATTTCAATCATTAAATGTTAAAAAAACATAATTTTAATCCTCATTTCGTCTTATGTCCTCCATGATCATCAGGAAAATTCTACAAGTACATATTAAAACTATCATACAAAACACGTTTTGAGGTCTTTATGTAAACAAATATGATAACGTTGTATTTATGAAATGTATGAACTGTTTAAATTAGCAACGAAGCACAAATATCAAGGACTTAAACTAAGTCGTATTTACCTTTCAGGTTGTAACTGCAGTCATCCTTTGAACGTGGTGACTCTGTTGAAGGAGGAGATCCGTTACTGAGAGAAGAATTGATGTTTTTGGAATATGGTTTGTGGAATAGTAGCGACTGTGGCGATCAGCTGTTAAATATACAGTTGTCGGATCTCTGTTTCGGATACCCGATCACCCAAGTGTCGGAAATCAAATCCAAAACTCTCCACCGTCGCAAATGTTGGCGGTGAAGAGGAAGTGACGTAATATACATGCGCGCGATTAGGGCGTGGTTATGTAAAGGGGATCGGGTACACGTGTTTTGAAAGTGACCAAGGTGAGAGATCCTGCATGGCTCAGCGCAGCCGCGGAAACTTCGTTTTGTAAGATGGAAGTTTGAGTTTTCTCCGCTCTCTAGGCCGGGTATCCGCATGGCTTTGTCTTTAGCCGCTTAGCACGCGCGCGCTGCGTGTGAGAGGCGGTGCTAGCAACTGTCCGCGTGTTTATTTAGTTCCATGTTTGGCTCACAGACGGATTCCGATCAAGACGTAGTTTTTGTGTCTGAGAAGCCTGCGTGGCGACGTACTGAGGACACGACGATTGACCAGGTAA
>NC_050512.1:7978366-7992865 GCF_002922805.2 Oryzias melastigma | reverse complement strand
CGGCTCCATGGCGGGTGTTGGGGGGGTCTCGGCTGCAGCTGCTACCCCGGCGGGGGGTCTTGCATAACCTACCTTCTTCCCCTTGGCAATATATTCCGTAAATTTAACATTGATTTTCATTGTTTTGCTGATGACACCCAGCTCTATCTGTCTAGTAAACCCAACTCTTCTCTTCCTCCATCCTCCCTCTCCTCCTGCCTGTCTGAAATTATAACCTGGTTCACCTTAAACTTCCTCAAACTCAACAGTGATAAAACCGAATTACTCCTTGTAGGTTCTAAATCCACCCTTTCCAAAGTCTCCAACTTCACTCTTTCCATTGACTCCTCTTCGGTTTCTCCCTCCCCTCAGGATAAGAGTCTGGGTGTCATCCTCGACAGTTCATTATCCTTTCAATCTCACATCAATAGTATTACCCGGTCTGCCTACTTTCATCTTCGTAATATCAATCGTCTCCGCCCCTCACTCACCGTCCAATCAGCTTCCATTCTAGTTCATAGTCCGGTTACTTCTCGCCTCGATTACTGCAACGCCCTCCTGTCTGGTCTTCCCAATAAGACTAAATAAATTACAACTGGTCCAGAATTCAGCTGCTCGCATCATCACCAGAACTCCCTCCTTCCACCACATCACTCCCGTTCTCCAACAGTTGCACTGGCTCCCGGTTACTTTCAGGATTCAATTCAAACTTCTTCTTTACACTTTCAAAGCCCTCCATAACATGGCTCCTTCGTATCTATCTGATCTTCTCCATATTAAATCCCCGGTCTTCCTCCGCCCTTCAGCTTTCCGTCAATCCTGCCCGCCTGGTTACCATGGGGAGCCGAGCCTTCAGTCGCTCGGCTCCTCAACTCTGGAACTCTCTGCCTCCTGACCTCCACAATGTTGACTCCTTTTCTGTTTTTAAATCCAAACTCAAAACATATCTGTTCAAATCTGCTTTCCCAAATTCATGACGCTCATTCATTTTTAATTTGATTTTAAATGATGTTATTGTGTTTATATATATATATATATATATATATATACATATTACTTTGTACAGTGTCCTTGAGTGTTTTGAAAGGCGCTTTGAAATAAAATGCATTATTATAAATAGGATTCCATCCATTTTACAGTTTTTGAGGGGAAATTGAATTTTGTTAGTTTGGTCAGTAGTTTTTTATGATTTATAGTGTCAAAAGCTTTTTTCAGGTCGAGGAACACAGCCCCAACTACACTGAAAAAACAAACTTTTTGCATCAGTAATATATACTTAATTATTCCTCATAATATTTATATAATAATTCAAATATTATGGAAATACATAGAATTTTCTAGTAAAGAAGCTAAGTTTATATTCATAAATGCAGTAAAATTTAATCAATAATTGTTAGTGCAAATTGTTACGAGGATTTTCTTAAGTAAATCTTATTAGTTTTTTTTTCAGTGTACACCGCCCTTATCTACACTGAAAAAAATGTATTTTTCAATTGACTTAATTTTTCTTTGTCAAGAGTGTTGCACGAATATTAATTATGTAAATCCAACATAAAAAGTTTAAGTTTGCTTTAATTAATAAATAAGTTTGCTTTAATTAATAAATTTGAGTAAATACAACCTAAATTATTTCAGTAGTCTTAGCTTATTCCTTATTAGTATGGTTTACTTAATTTTACTTAATTTCTTTTATTTCTGTTTGCACATTTAATTAATAAATTTGAGTAAATATAACTTAATGTTATTCAGTTGTTTTAGCTTATTCCTTTTTAGCATGGTTTACCTATTTTTTTGTACTTGCATTTACTTGTTATTTCTTTAGAGTGAAAATGTGTCTGTTACAATAAATTTAGCAGTCACACACACAATAGTATCAAAAATGTTTTATTAAACAAATCTGGTATCAAGCAATTTCTTTAAACTAACATTCATCAGGCTTTGTTTAAACAATACCCCAAATCTAAACGTGTCATCATACTGTTCGGAAGTCAAAATGACTTATTAGGTTATTTAAACTTAAAACGGCATACAAGAATGCAGCTTTAATTAGTAGATGTCTCCTCAAGTTTATATAAAAAAATGTAAATACAACATCACAACTCTGACTGAACAATAATCAGTGCAGAGCTCAGTGAAAAATAAACATTCTCTAAACTATAACGTTCTGCGTGGAGTTTTGACATAAATGAAACATCATACTAAACAAAGAAAGAATTTTGCAGTTGTATGTACAACACAAAATCATAAAACAGTGAAAATGGGAACCACAATCCCAAAGTAAATGTTGACATAAACAAACGAAACTTCCGCAGCACAACATGAAACAACTTTTGGGTATTGCAGCCTCTAAGGCTTTTTGGTCATTTGTCCAACAGTCTTCAAATCACATACAACATCTCAGACCTATCCAGAAGTTTGGTTTCAGTGTTCCAGAGTTCCTGTGCGAAGTTTTGATCTTGAACACAAGGACTTTTGGGGAAAGCTTTTCCCCATTCATTTGCATGACCACCTTCTGAATGAATTTATACTGGTATCTCAGTTCTTCTGGGTAAGCCAAGTTCACTGCATAAATTCCTCCAAGCATTGCTGCTCACGCTCTGGCTGGAGATCTCATGTGTTCCAGTAGAATCACACCTTCAAGAAAACGCCGACATCTGCAGGATCTTCTCTTTCAGCGCCTTCCTTTTTGATGACAAACATCAATGCTGTGCTTCTCCATGTCTCTCTGGATGTCATCACACTGGATGTCCTGAGTAAACAATAAACACAAAAACAATGAAGTCTTCCTCCGATGAAAATCATGTTTTTTTTTAGTTTTTTACATGTATGTGCAGCAAATTTTCTTACAAAAGAGAAAAAAAAACCCAATTAGAAATCATTTTGTTTTTGCATTTCTGAGTATTTCTCTTATTAAATAGTTTTCAATCTAACTTTGGAAAAATTACTTTGTTTGAATCGATGAGCCAGTATGATATCACAACAACCAAACGAAGAGACCCCCATCTGCCTCTATAGAATGCAGAGACGCACTGCGAGAGAAGAAAGGATTGCATCTTCCAACTTCTCTGCTGTAGAGGGTTGGAATTAAGTGAAAAGCTATACTGTTCAGCAATATTAAAACAAATTCCATTGCAGTTTGGTGAAATATGTAAATTTCTATATGCCCCAAAAATCACTCTCTCCAAGCTCCATAACTTTTTTTTGTTGATAAATTTAGATTATTTTCCCAAAAACCGTGGTGTCTCCAATAAGCAAATTTATTATTGGCACAGTTTTGTAGTAAATGGAAACTTATGGAGAGAGAATAGACTCATCCTGATTTATGCATTCATTACTCTTGATTTGTGTGTAACTTTGAATTTGTGCGTGCGTAACTCCTGATTTGTAACTCAGAAAACTCTTTTGCAAGAGAACAAAAATTATGAAATTAAAAAATACAAAATATAATTTACACATGCACAACTTAAATATAAAACAGCTTGAAACTAACTACCCACACAAAACTCTAAAAATGATGTGAAAAATGACTTGCTACCCACAAAGATAAACATGAAATATGGCGTTTTAATAAAAAAAAAAAATGTTAAGATGGCATTAAAATAAACAACATGAAGATCTTGTATATAGGATTACCTTGTACTCATGAATTAGACACGCATCATCTTCCCACAGGTAGCAACAAAATTCTCTGAGAACTGCTTCCCTTTTTGTGATGAACATTAGTTGTTGTCTGTGAAAAAAAATGAGAAAAAGAAAAAAAAAAAAATAGAGATGCACAGTGGTCAGCACTCTTGCCTCACAGTAAGAGGGTCCCTGGTTCAAGTCCTGGGAGACCAGAAACAGAAAAACCAATTGGGGACCTGGTTAAGGTTTTTGTCCAGGACATATTCTATCTAAAAACAGAGAATTTCATGTGTTCATCATATATATCATAGAGAAAATAATTTAAAATTTAGATTAAAAGGTAATTTCAAACTAAAGGTAATGTTATTTCTCCTGCCTCAGCAAATATGAAACCATCAACAGCTTGAAAATTTACTGTGACAGTACAGAAATGTGTCTGTAGAACTTGTAGATTTTACACAACTACAAGATTTTTACAAACATGTTTTCCTTTGCTCTTGATTCACAACTATTTCAGTCATTAAATATTAAAAAACACAAATTTAATCCTCATCTCGTCTTATGTCCTCCATGATCATCAGGAAAATTCTACAAGTACATATTAAAACTATCATACAAAACACGTTTTGAGGTCTTTATGTAAACAAATATGATAACGTTGTATTTATGAAATGTATGAACTGTTTAAATTAGCAACGAAGCACAAATATCAAGGATTGAAGCTAAGTTGTATTTACCTTTATGTTTGTAACTGCAGTCATCCTTTGAACGTGGTGACTCTGTTGAAGGAGGAGATCCGTTACTGAGAGAAGAATGGATGTTTTTGGAATATGGTTTGTGGAATAGTAGCGACAGTGGGGATCAGCTGTTAAATATACAGTTTTAGGATCTCTGTTTCGGCTATCCGATCACCCAACTATCGGAAAGCAAATCCAGCTGACGCAAATCAAATCCAAAACTCTCCACCGTCGCAAATGTTGGCGGTGAAGAGGAAGTGACGTAATATACATGCGCGCGATTAGGGCGTGGTCAGGTAATGGGGATCGGGTACTGACACACGTGTTTTGAAAGTGACCAAGGTGAGAGATCCTGCATGGCTCAGCGCAGCCGCGGAAACTTCGTTTTGTAAGATGGAAGATTGAGTTTTTTCCGCTCTCTAGGCCGGGTATCCGCATGGCTTTGTCTTTAGCCGCTTAGCACGCGCGCGCTGCGTGTGAGAGGCGGTGCTAGAAACTGTCCGCGTGTTTATTTAGTTCCATGTTTGGCTCACAGACGGATTCCGATCAAGACGTAGTTTTTGTGTCTGAGAGGCCTGCGTGGCGACGTACTGAGGACACGACGATTGACCAGGTAAAGGTGTGATTTGTGAAGCACTTCCGCCCACATGAACGCTTTGTTGTAGCTGGAGCTGTGTTCACGCCGAATGCAGATCATAAAAGCGACGCTCTTGACGCGTGTGGGAGGAGCTATTGTTTTTGTTACAGATGAATGACTTGCTGTCCACAAAAGTCAACAAAAGGAGAAACATACAAACAAATAAATGAAATCAGAGGACTTTTGTATTGTAGTTTAAATTCAAATAACTAAAACATCATGAAGTTCAGGAAAACAAACTGCAATGATCAGCTTTTCCTCCGTGTTGGTTTTGGATTGCATCTTTTGATCACATCATCACTGCTGAAGCTGAGTTTCCTGATTGGTTGACTTAATGGGCAGATTCACCAAAGTTCAGATATTTGAGCTTTTGAAGAGGATTTGGGCTAGAGCAGCAGTCTGCAACCTGAGGCTCCAGAGTTACCCGTGGCTCTTTGACCCCTCCATTGTGGCTCCCCTTGTTGAAGAAAATTGAAATGTTCTTTATTTAAAAAAGTAGCCTATCTTTCTATGAGGCTTATTCATCAAAGCAAGTTTATTCAAGTCATTCACAAACATTTGAAGAATAGTACGTATCACTCCACCAGGCTACTGACTACAGTACCCATAATGCTCCAACAATCCATCAAGTGTTACAGCTTCATAATTGTTTTATTACATTTAGAAAAGAGCGCTGCGTTCCACTGAATTCGAGGTCATTAAGCACAACCAGATTTCATGGCGTATTAAAAAGCGGACTGTTTCAATGTTTTTTTTTTTGTGCAGTTTGGTCTAAAAATCACAGAAAAGCTCCTAATTAGCTCCTAATTCCTTCAACATAGCTAAGTTTTTGAATTTCCACCAATATCTGTCAAATAAACTGTATATAGTCTTATTTTATAATCACTTATGATCTTATGTCTTTTATTTTGAAAGGAAGTTATGTCAAAAGTAATAGCCATTGTCGTATTTAGGAAAAAAATTTTTTTTTGTAATATTTATGATAAGTAAGTGATAATTTATTGATCGTTGCCATAATAGTAAAACTAATAAAAGGAAGTGTCTTATTTTTGTAAGACTTTGTGGCTCCAGTTGAGATGTGGTTGGGAAATCGACCCAATTGGCTCTTTAAATGTTGAAGTTTGCAGACTCCTTGGTTAGAGAATCGTCTGGAAACACGCCGCGTGACCTCTCACCACATCTGGACATTGAAACTGGACATGTGAACGTAGCATTAGTCTTTATTTACGGCACAGTTTCTGCAGCTACCAGCCTGTAGAGCCCATATGTGGTCTTGAACCCAGCACCGCTCAGACTGATGAAGCCTCTTGGATGTGTGGTGAGTGAAGCCTTTCAAAGAAGACTTTCAGGGTGCTATGACTCAACTTTGAGACATCATCTTGATAAATTCATCGGCATTACTAGACTGTGTTTGTGCAGAAAACATTCAGAGAAGCTGCTGACGTACAAACTAGATATTCTTGCAAACTAATCTTTGAATCGCTGGAGCAACCTGACTTTGAAAAGACTAGTTATAACCAGAAAGATTCTGAAACAGAAAAAGCAGATTGTCTGAGCTGAGACAGCTTCAGTAGCATTGATGAGAAGGAACTGAACATACAAAAAAAGCCTTCAAGCAAACATGCAGACAACATACAGAGAATTCACTGAGGACAAGCTTAGAAAATGCACTGAGAACATGAACATGAAGCATTGTGAACTCTCCTCCAGGGTTGAAGTCACAGTTACTGTTAAAACATGAGAAAAAGCATCGATTTGTCTTGAATTGTGAACGGAGGGAAGTTTGATGCAGCCTGAAGGCCCGTTCCAGCGATGTGTTTGCTTCATTCCCAGGTATTAGCACATGTTCTAGATCGATGTATCTATCAGAAGTGTCTTCTGGCTCCTCTCCGCTCTGATTCTTCTCCTCAAAAACGCCACTCTGTGAGACTATCTGAGGTTGTGGATGACGGTATCTGACCTACAGGGATTCTTCTCCTTCATGCTTTGCTGCAGGTGAGGAGGTTGGACCTTCAGAGGGACATCGACCTGCAGTCTCAGCCCGAGCAACCAGCCAGACCTCCGGTTTGTGTTCTTCAGCTCCACCTGCACTTCCACTAAAGTTCACTCTTTACTTAGACTTTTTGTTTTTTTTTTTACCAAAAAAGGCCAAATCTTCTTCTGCTGTGAGTCCAAAAGAGACAAAGATGGAAGAGAACAAGGTAGAGACAAAGAAACGACGAAAGAAAGAACAAAAATGTCCAGATGAAAGCAAGAACTCCACTTCTGAAGACACAAACCACACAGGCGAGGAAGAAGAGAAGAAAAGGAAAGCTGGAAAGAAAGAGAAAGAGGAGGGAAGCGATGAGAGGAAAATGAAGAAGAGAAAGAATACTGGCAAAGATGTTGAAGAGGATGAGAACGTCTTAAAAAAGGAGAAGAAGATGATGGAGGAAACTGCACAAAGTTTGTTACATAAAGATAAAATAAAGAAAAAGAAACAGAAGAAAGAGACTTTTCCAAATGAGGAGGAAGAACAAGACACGGCAAAGAAAGCAAAAAAAAGAAAAAAAGACGTCTCACCTGAAGAAAGAGAGCAAACACAGGGGGGCGCTACAGAGAAAAAGAAACACAAGAAGGCGAAGAACAAACTGGAGCCAGAAGATGTGAAAGAAGAAAAGGAGGAAGAGCCTGAAACAGGGGAGAAAAACACGACAAAATCCGTCAAGAAAAGAAAACGCTGTTCCTCTGAGGATGGTGTGATACAGGAGGAGGCAAGACCAACCACGAAGAAGAAGAAAACTAAAGCTAAAACGGGGGATGGAGAGACTCAACCCAAGGAGGGGAAGATAAAAAAGAAGACAAAGAGAAAAGACAAGAAGGAAAATGGGTCAGCTGGAATGGAAGAGAAGACAGAGGAAGAAAGTGAGCGACTTCACAAGAAGAAAAAAGACAAACTCACAGAGACGGGAAACGGAGAGATAGAATCCACAAAGAAGAAGAAAAAAGACAAACTCACAGAGACGGGAAACGGAGAGATAGAATCCACAAAGAAGAAGAAAAAAGAAAAGAACAGAGCAGCTCATGTGGAATATTCAGAAGAACCAAAGGAGAAGAAGAAAGGAGCAAAAATCCGAGCTGAGGTTGTCAGCAAAGACTGTGAGGATTCCAGGACAGAAGCAGAGGACTGCAAGAAAAGCACCAAGAAGGGGGGAGGGCTTCTGAACACATCAAAGAAGATCAAAGGCGAGTGGGCGGACCCTAAGGTGAGCCCTCTCCAGGTGTTGGGGGTTACATTCTCTCCCGTCCTGTCCTTACTGTTCTCTGTTTCAGGAAGTGGTTTTCCTGTCGGAGAAAAGCGGGAACACTGATGAGATCACCATTAACCAGGTGAGGGGGGTCTCTGCTGCACTTTAAACTAACCTCGAGTCACCTGGTCCTGGTGAAAGCTCCCGTGTCCTTCCAGGAGATGCCGGACAGGTTGTGAGTTGGAACCACAGAAACGTTCTGTCGGCTGCAGTGATGAATCCACTTTCACAGTTTCATGAAACCAGATTTGATTGTTTTTTTTAAGTAAATAAGAGGCTCTTTGCTGCTATAACTCTGACTTTAAAATGTCTGGCAGCTTTTTATTTTACTGTAGTCACAGCTGTCCCCAACGGGTGGATATGGACAGTCTGCAGGTGAAAAGGGGCACACAGATGACTCATACTAAATATCCAGGTCAGAGGTTGCTCTGTGAGCCCATAGATCCAACATTTTCATGCACATTTCTCTACGGACATTCTGTGGGTGACGGGTCGTAGTGAACACTCATACAACACGCAAGGGGGAGTGAGGGGGGAGTAGGTGAAATGCAGGAATATTGTTTGGAGTTTTCATTTTTTCAGCCCACTCAGACTTCTGGTTAGTGCTTTCTTAGTGCTGTTCCAGTGCACTTCTAGCACGTTCGTAGCACGCTTCATGCTCACATCTGTACTGTTAAAAATAAGGGACTCAGACAATCAGAGTGTAGTATGTGTGGGTCTTCTTCAGGCATCCTACGGGCACTTGTGTATCACCCCATGAGTGGATTACTTGCACGCTGTAGATAAAAGAGCTAATACTCGCACTTTACTAATGACTAGAGTGACTAGAGCGTAAGGGAAACATACAACTATGGAGAGAAAATAGACTCACCCTGAATTGTGTGTGTGTTACTCTTTATTTGTGCATAGCTTTGAATTTGTCATAACTGTCGATTTGTGCGCAATGTTGGATGTGTGTGTAACTTTGGATGTGCGCGTATCTGGATTTGTGCGTAATTCTTGATTTGTGAATCGCTTTAGGATTTGTGCGTAATTCTTGATTTGTGAATAGCTTTAGGATTTGTGCGTAATTCTTGATTTGTGCATAGCTGTGAATTTGTGCATAATTTTGGATTTGTTTAAAAATTTTGATTTGTTCGTAACTTAGGATTTGAGCAAAACTTTGTTTTTTGCGTACATAATTCTTGATTTGTGAGTAACTTTGGATTTGTGTGCGTTTAATTTTCGATTTGTAATTCATGCAATACATTTTGTGAATAGGTACAAAAATTACGAAATGCAAAAATTAAAATGACAACAGCTTGAAACTAAATGACACACAAATCTTTAAAACTTACACACAAATTGCTTGTTACACAGAACACACACAAAACCACATTTAGACTCTTTTCACGTCTCCAAGATTTGTGCTTAAGTGATGCGTTTAAATGCTGCTTAAATGTTGGGTCATCAGAGTTTTCTTATCAGCCTCTTTGAACTCAGATTGTGAATAATATGTGGTGAAAATAAACATTTCCCACTTTCTAAAGCTGATATCCCTGATAATTAAAACAAAAAGTCTAAATATGTGTTTTTAAATACTCAACATTAAAGTTTCCTTATTCAAGAATCAATCAAAGAAACTGATTGAACTTCTTCACGCGGGAACATCGGACAGGTTTGCTGTTGTGCCCTCAAATGTCGACTTTGTGTTTTTTAGGAAAGAAGGCGGGCCTTACAGATGGAAGTTGAAAAGGCGTCTCAACCCATGGTGAGTGTGGGGCTCTTTTAGCCCCCCCAGACTCTTTATTCATACCGAGAGAGTATCTGCTCTTCTAGTTTTTCTGAATTTGTTGGTGGAATTCTTATGAGTAGATAACGTTGTTGCTACTGTGTTCCCATGATGCATCAGTCTAACCTGCAGCCCTCCTGTGTTTGTGCCTGCAGCTGGGGCAGTGGAGCACCGCCCACTTCGACAGCTCCCAGCAGCAGCAGAAGTTCCTGAGGCTCATGGGCGGGCTCAAAAAGGGCGTCAAGACTCCTGGGGCGAGCCCTGGACCGGCCAACATGGCCATGGGGCAGGAAGAGCAGCGGCAGCTGCAGCAAGGCCTGCTGGGAGAGTTTGAGCGCGCCCAGCTGCGCAGAATGGACTTCAATAACAGGGGGGTGGGGCTTGGCTTCTCGCCGCCATCCAATAAAAAGTTTTCCATTGACATCAACACATGCCGATCAGTCCGCTTCGATGACTGATCGCGTTGGACGCCACTGTTTTTCTACGAGAAGATGTCACTTTCCTGAACATTGTTTTAATAAATGTTTTAATTACCCAAAAAAAGGTTTTCTAAAAATGTTTTGGAGAATTTGGAACAAAAACAATTCAAGTCGGGGGCTTGGTGGCGTCATTTTGCACTTCCTTCCTTGATGCACTGCGTATAAAAGACTTTGTTTCTTAATCGAATCCACATCACACAAGTTATCAACTAATGAAGGTTGTTTTTCATAGTTCTGATTATCACAAACCCATTTGCTCTGATGGTGAAGGCAGGCCTCACCGTGAGCTTCTTTCTAACTTGAGCTTCCAGATCATAAAGACAATTAAAAAAAACGTGGTTTTGGTGTTTTGAACATTTTCTTGTGGATGGCATTGATAAAGAAAATTTAGCTTAAAGTTGCATTGTTTTTAATTATAATTGTGTAAATCAGGCGTAGATGAAAAAATGTTGGAAAGAGAATTTGTGGCGTAGAAAACACATGTTGGGCTGAGGGGGTGAGAGGCTGTGAAGCAGGAAAGCGCTTAAAGTCTCCCTCTGATTTTTTGAGTTTTTAACATGTTTTTGGTTTTTTTTTCTTCTGAAAGAGAACAAATGTAATAAGAAATCATTTTGTTTTTGCATTTCCGAGTATTTCTCCTTTTAAATCAATCAAACTGTCTTGGACAGACTCTGTTTGAATGAATGATCTTCTTTCCATCAGCAGCTCTGCTGCACATGCACTAAACCCTCATCTGTTCCTATTGTCTAGTTCAGGTTCTGGAGAAGAGAAGATGGTATCTTCACATTGACTGTAGCTCAGCTCCAGAAGCCACGCCCCCTCAGAGGAGATTTTGGAAACAGATTCTTCAGATCAACATGAAAAATGGCTTTTTAAGACATTAAGGTTGTGCGATTTAGGTTAAAAACTTGATAATCATAATTAAAACACTACAGAGAATGTTCTTTTTCAATAAAGAAATTGTCATAGTGGGACATTAAACAAATGGATGATGGGATGTGAGGGTGAGGTTGCCAACAGTCCCACCCACAACTCAAAGGTGAATTTCTAATAATCTATTGCCGCTCTACAGAAACTTATGTCCTAGAAAATGACAGTTTTTTTTATTTTGGCTAAAAACTGCATAATCAAAAAAACACTGGGAATGCTTTGACAATAGATGATCGGAGAGAAACTTTAACATGTATAATAGAATCTGTTGTGTGAACATCTCAGAACCTCGATTTAATTCTCAATTCAACGAACCGGGTTGTGATCATAAACATTATTAGTCACTGGAAAAATTAAGGTGTTGACGTCACCCATAGCGGCCCTCGCAATATCAGGGCAAAGCCGTCACTGGCTTCCTGATACGGCCGCCACCATTTTGAAACCACTCGATAGTAATTGGTCCGAGTTAGTCTCCCACTGAAAACAGCTTGAGAGAATCTGACCAATGTCTTAAAGGTCTTGAATTTGAAAATAAGGCCTTAAAACGCATTTAGTAAGTCTTAAATTTCAGTATCTTGGTTTCAAAATAGTGCAGCTTAAAACTTTTTCTATGTGACTTTTCTGGTCTATAAAGTTTTTTTTTTTTTTTAAACGATTATGAAAGTAGTTTCATTACACTGAAATGTGAGTAATAAAGTAATGAGGGTTTCTGTAGTCTAGTAATTGTAAATTAATTACTGAAATTTGTTATGTTACTCCTTTACTGGCAAGAAATTGTTCTGAAGTTCAAGAATATCGTTTATTTTTCAGCCATTGGGACGGGAATTAGGCAGAAAATTGGTCTTAATATTTTTCAAATCAAAGTCTTAAGAAGGCTGTAAAAAGTCTTAAAATTAACTTGAAGAAATGTGCAGGAACCCTAGAAAACCTTCAGCAGACTCAGACACTGCAACAACAAAACCTGATCTGCTCTGGAGATCCTCAGGAGATCCAGGTGGCTTTCAGGACACTTTGTGCAGGAAAGAACCCTCGCGTTCAGGTTTGATTTGGTTTTATTTCATGTTCAAGAGGACTGCAGTGACAAACAACACGTTCAGGAGTCACACAAACCAAAGTCATCCAACTTCACATAACACTGTAGGCAGAGATCAGGAGCGCTCGGTGCCTCCTGCAGGAGAAGACGTCTGCATCAGCTGAACGGCTCATCTTCACAGAGTCCAGCAGACACGACCACACTCCCAGAATTCAGAGCAAGAGTTCAAATCTGAGCATTGAAGACATTTTATCCTCCAGCAGAAACATCTGAAGACAGAAGACTGAACCCCCGCCCCCCCCGCAGCCTCAGGACCGAGTTCTGCTTCCATGCAGGACAAGAGGCCGCCTTGGGGGGGGGGCTTGTTTTATGAAGGTAGTAGTGGAGAGGTCCGGGTGCAGAGGGGGGTGGAGGACCCTCACGCCTCCAGATACTCGGGCTGGACTCGAGCCACTTTGCGGAACTCCTTGGTGTGTGTCTGTGGACACTGCATCTCACACCAGCTGATGGGAACCATCTGAGCTCGGGCTGTGGAGACCCCAGAGTCTGTTAGAGCCCCCGCCAAACCACGTATGAAGAGTAACGTTGTGTGTGGAGATTTACACAGAGGTTTGTGTGTGTCAAAAATCACACAATCGCTGAAAAGGTTTAGATTCAGATCTCTGAAAGACGGCAGCATGAAAGGGTTAACGCCTGCAGACACTTGAGCTCTGATGTGAAAGACTTGAACATCCAATCTGAGAAACCAATGATTTTAGTGTGTCTGAAGAGTGTATGTCTGTGGGTTTGTTGTACACTTGTGTTTGTGTGTGTTAGTGTGTAAATGTTGGTGTGTTAGTGTATGTGTTAGGATGCTTGTGTGTTTAGTTTTTGTTAGTATGTGCTAGTGTTTAGATTAGTGTGTGTGTGTTAGTGAGATTTGAGCAAAGACAAACAAAAAATATGAAACACAAAGCAAATACACTAAAATAAGCACACAGACCAACATATACTGACACAAACAAATGCTAACACAAATTCACACACTATCACAAACTAACACATACCAACACACAAACTCACATACAATTGCTAACATAAACACATGCTAACAGAATTTCAAACACATGCCAACACAAATTTACACACAACTGCCAGCAAACGCACACACACTAGAACTAAATCACACACATGCTAATGCAAACATAACTGCTAGCACAAACACACAGGCTAGCACACACACTGTTAACACAGACACAATAACACAAACATATGCCAACACAAACTCACACATGCACAATAACACAAACTCACACAAGCCAACTCAAACACACAGATGCTTAAACAAAATACAACAGGCACACAAACTCACACACACATACGCATATACAAACTCGCACATGCGCCAACTCACACACACACTAAGACAACCTCACAAAAGCTAAAACAAACTCACTCACACTAACACACACAGCTTTCTTCGCTCATAGCTATGAGGACAATGTAGATCCGAGGTTGACATGAATTGGATTATTATTTTTCTGTCTCCCGTCTCAACTTGTGGTTGAACGGCGCCGTCTCGCCACAGCAGAGTGGCCGTGTGCTCACCTGCATCGCTGTGGGCCACCACCACTCCGAGCTCGTTCTCTGCTGTGGTCAGCAGGTAGTTGGACTGGACATCTCCCAGAGAAATCTAGCGTCAGGTTAAGGTCTGCCGTGACAGCTTCTGAGCTTTCAACCAGAAGCTTCAGCAAACATGAAGGATACCACCTTGGCCAGAACGATGTCTCCGGGTCTGAAACTTCTGTGCATCTCCACCTGAACGAAGCTCAGAGTTAAACCATCAGGAGCGGGCGGCGCTGGACTAAACAGATCCTGCTTACCTTGTCTTTCTCTGTGGCGCGAACGTCTTCTTTCCTGAACACACAGAAGAGCGTCAGAGAGTGCGACTACAGCCACACCTGCTGCGTCCAGCCCGCCTCACCTGATGGTTCCTCTGAACAGGTCCTTCAGCGGCGTGGAACCCACATACAGGATGTGCAC
>NC_050512.1:7972834-7978226 GCF_002922805.2 Oryzias melastigma | reverse complement strand
CTATAGAAATTGCAAAAGAGAGGGACTGAGACAACATCCCTACACAGCAGGTTTTTAAAGATCTGACTGTTAAAATGATGTCACTGAGGCTCCTCCTGCATACAGACAAGAAGCGTGAGGGATTCTGTTTGGTCCGACAGACGACCTGCAGGGAAAAGTTCAGCATCTGGAAAACATCTTCTTATCTACAATTTGTTTTCAGCAACAGCTTTTGGAGAAACCTTTGATTACTGACGTGGTGAAAACTTAAAGAAAGGTTTTCTCCTGCAGAATCAGTCAAAACAGCAATTATTGAAGCTAATATTTTACGTGACCTTATTTCTACACAGTGCAAAGATGAAATTCCCAATAGTGTCCCATCTGTTCGAGCTATTAAATACAAACATGATCCTGAAAGTGTCGCTGTGGTTTAACAACAGACACAGCAAAGGTGTCAAACGTGCTTTTGAATGCAATCCAGTTTAAAATAAGAAACCACCTGAGAAAATAAGTGAGTCTACAGCTCAGAGTAGAATCCTGGATGTCTCATTGTTTTTAGGATGAAACCAGATTATTTCATTTCTGATTCATGGAACAATGCATGAACACAGAACATATTTGTTGCATGTTTTTACATTTTCCTTAAGTTTAAATAATAAACACATTTATATAATATTTGACAAACTACATATCTAATTCTGCTACTATACAAACTTTGTGGATTTGCAAATTTAGGTTCAGAAAAAAAATCTCAAAGTGAAGCTCAACGTTCATTGACAGTATATGGAGATGGACAAAGCACCTGTGATGTCTCCTAATGAAACTGCCTTAACTCTGGTTCAAACAAAATGAAACCAATTCAGACGCCATTTTTCCAAGATACAAATGTCAAAATGTTTAGACCAGACCATGTTAGTAATTGGTCCGAGTCAGAATGAGTCATTGTTTCTATGACAACCCCTCTTGCTAATCAGGAGTGAGCTTGTCGGAAAGCCTCTCTACCACAGAGCATTCCATGTGGGGGTCAGCTGTCACCACGTCCTTTTACTGAGGCATCTGATTGGTTCGTTTATAAATTGAATGACTTGAAATAAGAAAATGTATCTTTAAAAAAATAAATAGCATTATCAATAGTGCTGGGCGATATGGAAAAAAAATCTGTCACAATATTCATTATTTTATATCACAATAACGATATATATCACAATATAAAACAATAAAGTATATTTTCAGTTATTAAAAAAACCTCTCGCTAGTTTTACCTTGAAAACAGGAAGTTTCAATGACACTTTATTTTGAAGATTTGTTCATTTCTGATGACAAAAGTGTCACTCATTCTGCTTTTTTTTTTACAACATAAATTAAAATCCAACATTATTCTGTATTTCAGAGCAGTCAATATTTTACTACATGATAATTTACTCTACTCTACTTTATTTATAAAAATCGTGAATCAGCGATTTGGACGTCATGAATATTCCTACTCAAATTTTCGGTAGCTGATTGCAAGAATCCGAGTGTTCCGATACAGCTCTATTCCACAGCTTGATTTATCTCTGATTTTTGTAATCTCATATGTCATTTTTTGTGGACTTTCCTTGAATTATAGAAGGTTTGTTGCCTCCTAGCATAGTTTACATACTGCAATCTTCTGCTCATCGTTGAACATCTTGAATCCAAAATGCAACCAAATCCCAGACGTCCCCCTCTTTTGCTGTAAGTGCTTCTTCTTTGATTTATCTGCTCCATGGAAACAACTTCATGCTGTTCCGTATCCATCGTTCTGCACTCATGTTAAGTAGCGTAAAGCTTGTCATAAAACTTGTGTGAGAGCAAATCACAGAAAGTAAACTAGCTTCATGTCGTAAAACCACAAGACGGAGTTTCTTTAAAAAGAATCTCTTTCCAATTTGTCTTTATTTTCCCTTATATAATTTTTTGTGTACACACTGATGAGGTTCGGACCATTTAATGATATATTTGTCATAGTAATTGATCAAATTAGGTAATAAACGATAAAAGAGAAATGCCACAATTGACACTTCTCTATCACCCACAGGATACATATCGTCTTATCGCCCAGCACTAATTAGAAGGAACGTGTTCAAGAGAAATACCAGAGTAAAAATGGTTATTCTGGCAAACATAATGTAGCTGTTTATCAATAGAAGTCTATGGGATTGTGGCTTTCTGGGACCAGCGAGTACTTCCAATTTGGAGGGGGTGGGGTAGGGGGTTACTCTGTCCAGTTCTCATAGACTGTCAATGGTCCCCTTCTGCCAGGTTTCCATCCTACCTTACAGGTGACAATGGCGCCCACATCTGGTAGCAGCTGGACTTCCGTTTCTCTGACCACGGAGATCACAGGTAACTGCAAAACGCCACAAACGTGCATGACGAGCAGGCATTACTAAACTCTTCATCACAGTGTTTTATACCAAACTGTGGTGGAGTAAGGCTAACCATAAGGCTGGACAATAAATTAACTAGTTTGTCCCTCAAAAGTAACTCTGCCCTGAACTGCAGAGTTGGAAGATGTGGATCAACTTTGGCAGATGTGCCTCTACTCACCTCCTCCCCCTCATTCTTCCTCAGGACGTAGCCTGCAAGAGAGGAGTAGATGTAGCCGTGCCGCAGGTAGACGCCGGTACCCATAATGCAGTCCTCCACGCTGCACAGTTTGTCACCTGAGGGGAAGACACACGCATGGTCAGAATGAAGGCGGAGCCCCAGGATTTAGCTGCGTTCCAGAGCCGATTACATGATTAGATGTGTTCAATCAATCAGAGAGTATTTAATTTTTTTCTGTTTGAACTTAATTAAAACTTTACAAATGTTTATCTTCACATTGTAGACAACTTTCATACATCAAATGCAGAACATGCATAATAAAGCAAAAATATAAATATTGGATTATTGTTTATAAAAATTAAAAAAAAATTAACAATTATTAAAGAAATACAGTAAAAGGGAAGGGAAGCCAGAGGTTATGAATGAAGGTTTAGTGAAATGATGTTCAAGCTCTCTGTCAAGGAGAAGAATTGAGCTAAATATTGAGGAGATTGAAAGGGTTATTTTATGAGTCCATTCCATGTGTGTGCCTCAACTTTCTGTGATCAATAATAACATCTGTAGTACAGGTATGAATATCTGAGAGGACAACAGGAGGCCCCAAAAAAACCACGTGATCCTGAAGATCGGCTGCATAGCCCTAGGATGTGGGTAAAAGTGACAGTCCATCACGTGACGAGCGCTCCCCACCTTCTCACGTGTCTCAGATCTGGGGAATCTGAGACGAGGACGCCCCCAGACAAAGTAAGGAATATAATTTATGAGACAAACTTAAATTTACGGCTTTACCCCCAAAAACAACGCGTGTGCAAAAAGCTAGCTAAACCCCGCAGCGCGGGCGTGGCAGCTACAGTCGCGTTTTACGCCGCTACTACTGTCGCTAGAGAGATTTTACGACATTTTCCGACGTCCCAGTGACAGACTCACAACCGGGACCAACACAAGAAACACACAACCTCAGTGGAAAACACACAAAAAGCAGTTTTCACGGACACTTACCTGGAACACACAGCCTCGTGGGAGACATGTTTGCGGAAGACGCGCATCACTCAATTGGCTCCCGGCAAGGGCGCGAGGCGACTCTGATTGGTTTAAATCAGAGAAGGAGGGTGTGTCCTAAGGAGGTGCGCATGGGCATGAAACGTGCCGCTGTAGCAGTAAAAAATATGTTGTCAAATTTATTTCGATACGTAACAGTAAAATACACTATTTCCTATTTTATTCAGTCAAAAAAAAACCTTATAAAAATAGGTTGAATTAAAAGAAGAACAAAAACAGTTTTATCATAGTTTCTTTCTCTTTTGGGCTTTGTTTTCAAGTTTATTTAATTTTTGTAAACAATAGAGCCATTAAACAAAACAGAAGAACTTTTTTCTACCTACAAATGATAAAGTTGCAAAGAGCAACACCTGAACAACATATTTCAGAGAACTTGAGCTTTGTTGCTTCATTATTCACAAGTATCAAATGCCACATTTCTAAAGAGAGTTTGAATTGGTCTTAAAAAATCCTTTGAATACCATTTAGTACCTAAAGTACTTCTTTGTCTTTGGGTTTATTTTTAAAGTTTGTTCTCAAAAATGATAATGAAGCATTGTTCAAGTACAGAAGAACTGAACTGACTGAAGATTAGAACCTTTTTCCTACAAACACCACATTTCTGCTGATGAATGTCAGCATGATGCAGCACGCAACAGATAACTTGAGTGTGTGAAACTCACAAAATTGATAAACATGTTGTTGAACTTTTTCTACATCCATTTTTAAATATTTTTATTGTGTTTCTCTGAAAATTTCCATAGATAACTTTTTCTCAGGGGAAACTATTAACTGTATATAGAGAACTGGACTAATCAAGTGTGACATCGCCCATAGAAAATGTTGGTCTTCCAGGTCCAGGAAAATGAAGTCAATTCAGTCGCCATTTTTTCATGATATGGACGTATTTGCAGCCAGACAACGTCAGTGATGATCCATCCGAGTTGGTCTGGGTCAATGTTTCAACTACCGTAGCCAATCAGGAGTGAGCTTTATGGACACGTTTGCTTTAATTGAGGCATCCGATTGGCCAGTTTGTAACTTAAATAACTTGCAATAAAGGAATAATATCATTCATCCATTTTCTTAACCTGCTGAATCCCTTTTGGGGTCATGGGGTCACCAGAGATTATAGGATTAGCAAGAACAACAAAAATGTAGTACAGTAAGGATAGTTCCACTGGCATTTAGAATGACTGAGTAACAGCTGTTTATTTCCCAATAGGTGTTTTCACTTCTTGGAGCTGACGGGTACTTCCTGTTTTAGAGCGAGAGAGGGGGGGTTACTCAGTCCAGTTTACATATACAGTCAATGGTTGAAACACATAAACAAAAACCAGGAGAGAGGATTGTCATGAGTTGTGTGGTGTGTCTAAAACCGCAATACATGCTAGGTCAGGCTTGTGGAAGAGGAGTGAGGATGGGTGGAGGAAGGGACAAAACAGAGAAGGAAAAGAATGAAGAGGCAAACCACACAGGCCGATTTCTGATTAAATCTGGGCAGCACTTGTGAAGCATGCACTAAATGATGGTCTCACAACGTCTGGGACTGGTCGGAGGGTGCATTTTGTCGGGAGAACAGGTGAAGATGAAGCAAACTAATTTGTGTACAATTTGGTCTCAGCTCTGCTGGATCCATTTTTTTGAGGATTCACTGTGGTTTTTTAACTATGATTGTGCTGTTTTAGCCACAAAAAAAAAGACCCTGTTGTTTTAACATAATTCTGCAGAGTCTTCTTCTTCTTCTTTTCCTTTCGGCTTTTCCCTTCAGGGGTCGCCACAGCGAATCAGTTTCCTCCATCTA
>NC_050512.1:7964762-7972560 GCF_002922805.2 Oryzias melastigma | reverse complement strand
AATACCAAAAAAGATGAGGCCCAGTTTCTGATGAGGAATAGCTAAGTTAACAGTTTATGACCAAGTCTTTTTTAAATTAGGTAAAAAAGTGTTTCAGACTGCGACAGACTGGCGACCTGTCCAGGGTGTACCCCACCTTTGCCCTTCAGTAGCTGGGTTAGGCTCTGGCACCCCCGCGACCCCGAAAGGGAAGAAGCGGTCAGGAAAATGGATGGAAGTGTTTCACCGGGTAAAATTTATGAATAATTTTAAAATAACTTTCTTTAATTTTATTGGTGATTAAATTCTGTGTGCCAGAGACCAAGCTTTTTCCCATTTAATACTAAAACCGAACTTATTTCAGTAAGAAATAACATGGGGTTCTGTGGCAATTTTATTTTAAAACAGTGAACAAATATTTTGGTTATTTCTGCCAGCTGAAAAACATATTTTCCCCCTGTGCTCATGTTTGGATGCTCAAAACATGGTTGCTGTTTGTTTCAAGAATATGACATAACGTGGGTAAATAAAGCTAGATTGCTCTAAAGTCAAGATAAAAGTGCGAGAGCTTGACCTTTGACCTCTCAAAGTAGTGACGGATTAGAAACAGCAGATATTTATCAGACTTTTTGAGTAAATGATTAATTAGGTTCTCTTCACTCTCGCGTGTTTTCCTTGGGGTGAAACGAGACTACCCAATCAACGCAGGGGGTCACAAGAGGCCTCGAAAGCTGATTGGTCAGATATAAAAACAGTTTAGATAGTCCCGCCTTCTCCCGGAAGTTGAGAGTCATCTGATTTTCGGTGTTAGCCGCGGTCCTTGCTAACCAGCAAAACAAAACAACCCGCCCGCTCCGTTTACCTTCAAACGGTCTGTCGAGAGGAGGACGCCCCCCCCTAGGCTCAGAGTCATGGATGAGACGAGTCCGCTCGTCTCTCCGACCCGGGACTCCGGAGACTTCAGCTACTGCCCCACGGAGCCCACCAGCCCGAGGGGAGCGTTTGGAAACACACCGGGCTCCGTGGTGCGCCTTCCGGCTGGCAGCCCGGGACGCAGCCGGGAGAGGCAGCCGCTGCTGGACCGGGGGAACGCGCAGCGGGAACCGCACAGGAACGAGTTCCCCGAAGACCCGGAGTTCAGGGAGATCATCCGTAAGGCCGAGCAGGCTATCGAGGAGGGCATCTACCCGGAGAGGATCTACCAGGGCTCCAGCGGGAGCTACTTCGTCAAAGACGCTCAGGGGGTAAGGGGACCCGAACCCGGGTGTGGTGTCAGAAGTGTCCCATTAGTGACATTCTAGGTTAATTCTTCAACTTAATTCTAGCTGCGCGTGCTTTACTGCAGCTGCGCCTGCTTTACGGCAGCTCAGCAAACATCAGCCTGGTCAGACTTTTCTCACTAAAAGCATTTAAAAGCACATCCATACAGAGTTCGGTTCGTTCCTGTCCACCCTGGAGCTGTGGGGGTAGAACCCCTTTGAATTTAGCAGAGATTCAGATTGGTCATGTGACCCCCCCACCCGTTCATGAAGTTAGTCACCGCAGTCATGTGCTTTCTATGAGGATATGATCAAGTCCCACACTGACTGGACTCGGTGCGCGTGCGTGTGTGGTCGGGGGGAGGGGGGCAACAATAATCATGTGGTTCAGCCTCAGTTCTTGATGTTTCTACTACACTACAAATAAAGCAGTGATGCACGTTACCATTAAATGCAGAGACATGAAAACCCCAATCAAACAGTTTTAAACAGTAAATGCTTTTATTTCGAAAATATCAAAGGTGCTTCAGAGGCTTTGAAGTTTTTTTTATTTGCAACTCTTCAAAATAAAGCTCCTTTCTGTTTTCCTTTTGATTTCTGTGGTTAACTCCGCCCCTTCTCCTTTTATCTCTTCTCACAGAAAATCATCGGGGTGTTCAAACCCAAAAACGAAGAGCCTTACGGTCAGCTCAACCCCAAATGGACCAAGTGGCTCCAGAAGCTGTGCTGTCCCTGTTGTTTTGGCCGCGACTGTTTGGTTCTAAACCAAGGCTATCTGTCGGAGGCGGGAGCCAGCTTGGTGGATCAGAAGCTGGAGCTCAACATCGTTCCGAGGACCAAGGTACAGCCGTAACACTGACGAAGAAACCCACATAAGGTTTAAATCCATGTGATCGATCGAAGCGTCACCCTCTTTCCAATACGACCTTTAGCTGGACATATCTGTGGGAGCTTATTAAAGAGTAAGAGGAGGTTGGGATCTACTGGGGTGTTTACAAATTTCCTGCACACACAGCAAAGGCCACTTCATTACCATATCTTCTGGAGTATAAATCAGTTTTTTGCATAGTTCAGCCAGGGTCGAACTTATATTCAGGAGCAACTTATGTGTTTTTTTAAAGATATAAATAGGCTCATGTATTTGTTATTTTTCCTCTAAACAAGGGTTGTCTTTTAGCAGTTGTTTCCTCTAACAACCACTAGAGGGTGCTGCATCTGAGGATAAGTATTTGCCACTGACAGTGGCAGAGGAAGAAGTGTTGTCAAAACAAACATGGAAGAGAATTTGATTGTTTTCCTCATAAATTTTGATATTTTTCTCATACAGATCAAAAGATTAGTAGTATTGTATATATTTTTTTATTTTAGTTACACTTAACTTGCTGGATTTGTTCTGAAACGTCAGACTTTTCTCCCAAAAGTGCGACTTATACTCCAGAGCAACTTATATTTGGTTTTATTCCTCTGATTAGAAATGTTTTACTCTTGCGACTTATACTCTGGAAAATATGGTAGTAAAAATCTTAAAAGAATGGCTCCTAAAGAGTTAAAAGATTAGGACAATAAAAAATAAATAAATAAGAGGTGCACCTCTCAGAATCTGGGATCCCATTCAGCTTCAGTTGCCTCCATGGCAACACAGTCCAGTTACCAAAACTGGTCATTCATGCGATCACGGTGATTACAGGTTAAATTAGTAACAGATCAAAAACCATTCCTTACTCAACAAGTGACAAAATAACCTTCCTGACATTATTTATTCATTATTAGAAATGATTCAAATAACTGCAGATATTTTCTCTCTGTTCTACCGCTGCAGCTGTGTTGCTTTTCTTGCAGAAAATGTTCTCCTATAGTCGCATATGCTTGAAGCAACTTATCAATTTCCGCCGCCGGAAGTACAAAACTCAGGTGTTTGTTCCCGTTGCCATGGTGAATCGTGCTGTCTTTGCTCCATTGATCAGGGCTTTTTGTGGTCGCGACGCTCACACCTGATTCTGGTTCTGACAACTTCAAGTTGATTGAATCAAACATTTTCAGCTGTTCTGAAACCAAAAACCCTGAGTTTGAGAATTTTGAGTCCAATGACTCCAAGTTCAGGTTTGAACTCTAAATTTGTTGAACCTGCTTCTTGGAACGGGCCCCTGGATTCCCCACTTATAGTCAGCGATCTCTCTCCTCTGTGACTATGCTCCGCCTTCATCACTGTGCACCTGCAGGCCGCGCCCTCACATACGTGCAGCTCATCCAATGAAAGCACCTGTTGCTTTTTTCTCCATGTTTTTAAATAGCATCATTTGTTTAAACATGTTGTTTTTATTATGACGTTAAGCTGCTGGAATCATGCTAATGCGTTAGCATGTTGCTAACAGCCTTTAAACCCCTTGAAACACCTCAGATCTTTACTGACTGAAGAGATGTGGATTTATAACATTTCCTTAATGACATTTTTGTATAGACAGACAGACAAAGGCCTGCTTCAAAAAATGAAGATTGCCCCCATCCTCCCCTTGCCTTTTCTGTTTCTCTTCTCTTGTTTGCCATATTTATTTAAGTCTATAAATTATGAGGCTTTTGAAAGTAAATTGTTGTAGATGAGATGTGATTTTTCGAGCATCTGTTGCTGCTGTCTCCAGTTTACCCACTAGAGGTCACTGTATGGGAGCTATGGCTTCATTTCATGTGTGTTTGTGTTTAACTCTTCCCTGAAACTGCATCACAAAGACCCGATGTTGGGGCTGCTTGGTGCTTCAGATATTAAACCTCCATCAGAATGAGATGTGATAATCCTGTGCCTCCCTCCCAGGTGGTGTATCTAGCGAGTGAGACCTTCAACTACAGCGCCATCGACAGGGTAAAATCCAGAGGAAAGAGGCTGGCTCTGGAGAAGGTCCCCAAAGTGGGACAGCGCTTCCACAGGATTGGGCTGCCTCCAAAGGTAAGCCCCTCAATCACGCAACCTTAATGGTAAAGGACATTGTTGAGGAAAGCTGTCATCATTTGGATGTTACGACACAGACGCATCAGGTTTATATGAAGGCGTCACTCACACAAAACATAAATGAAGGGCTGTTGGCAGGACCTCCAAACGGAGAAGTAGACCAGAAGATCCTGGAAACACCGAGGTCCATCAGTCTGAAGGTTAACTCAACATTTTGGCAGATCTGTTCATCCAAATGTGGAAAACCTGTCTGTGCATGCTACTCATGCCTCCAGTAAGGTCAAAGGTCATGACAATGAGCAAAAATCATCAGAACGTCTCTGTTGGATGAAAAGATTTCCTCTTAGGAGTGAATAGAACTGAAGCTGTGAGTGGAAGCTGGAGTGAAAACTAGAATATCACATCAACAGTCAAGCATGGTGGTGGAAGTGTAATTGTCTGGGACTGCCTCCTGTTGGTAAATGCACTAAAGTTAGAGGAAAGCTATCAACCAAAACCACTATGGGTTGTTTTTTAAGCACTGAGGAACCAGTCCTTGGGGTTAGGGGCAAACACTCTTCCTCATTGGACTGTTGAAGTGGTTGCTGCAGAAGATGAAAAAGTAAAGTTAGTTCTGGATGATGCTTAAGGTTGCTCAAAGGAGGACAGATCATGGTGAAGGTGTGGGGTGGTGATGACTGAGGACTCAAGGTTCCACTCACCCGCTTCCAGGTGGGCTCCTTCCAGCTGTTCGTGGACGGCTACAAAGACGCAGACTTCTGGCTGAGGAAGTTTGAGGCCGACCCTCTGCCGGAAAACACCAACCGGCAGCTGCAGCTGCAGTTTGAGCGGCTCGTGGTCCTGGACTACATCATCAGGAATACAGGCGAGTCCCCACATCCAGACCGGCCCTTTCGGACCTTTGCCTCCTTAGTGATGTTTGAACGTTTCTCTGCAACAGATCGAGGAAATGACAACTGGCTGCTGAAGTACGACTGTCCCATGGATGCTGTTGGGAACAGGGTGAGATGCACACAAACACACTGACTCTCTTTAAAATCTACACATGCTTTGTTGAGTTGACTGGAATTATTTGACCCAAGTGTGCACGCTGCCACCAGGGCTGGGCGATACTGAGGGTATCGATCCAATACTGGTCAATACATATATTTTACTAAAATGTTGTGGATGTGATATGAACCTGAAAATTTCAATTTTTTTTAATCGCCACAAATGGGTTTTTTTTGTAAGTTTCCCTTTTGTCTGATTACTTGATAAAACAGAATTAGGATAATATTTTCAATTAAATGGAAAATAGTTTATCTTTTTTTAGATACAGAAAAGTTTCAAACAAGAGTGGAAATATTGATATCTGCGGGCCAACTTTGATCCGATACCAACTTGAGATCAATACTATCGATATTTTGGATCGATCCGCACAGCACTAGCTGCCACACGTGCATGAGCACATTCCCAGCTAGAGTTTCATTCGGCCCATATGGTGCAAACATTATCCTCTGGGTTTATAGAAAATCTACAAATCTAAAACCCGCGATTCAAATGAAAGAAATCCTGGGTCATGCTGATGCTTCCTCTGCCGGGCTCTGAGCTGTGACTCCTCCCCCTTCAGGATACGGACTGGGTGGTGGTGAAGGACCCCATCATCAAGCTGGCAGCTATAGACAACGGCCTGGCCTTCCCGCTCAAACACCCGGACTCCTGGAGAGCCTGTAATCCCCGCCTTTTTGGACCCTTCTCTCTTTTAAAAAAAAATGTGGTCATTTTCCCATGATGCATCATTTGGTGTGAACAAAGGCTGGGTGTCTCCTTTCCTCAGATCCGTTCTACTGGGCGTGGCTGCCCCAGGCCAAAGTTCCTTTCTCACAGGAAATCCAGGAGTTGGTAGTTCCCAAACTGTCTGACCCGAACTTCATCAAAGACTTGGAGGAGGACCTTTACGAGTTATTCAAGGCAAGTCGCTCACGATGCGGTCTCAAGCTACGTTCACATCCCCCGCGGCATCGCACGTTCAAGCAACCACATTCAATGAAGTCTTTGTAAATGTAAATGTGCGTTTTGAGTTTCTGCGTTCAAAATAGGGGTGTGCCAAAATATCGATATTGCGATATATCTCTATATTTAGTCCTGCGATCGATTCTCGATGGGTTCTCACCAAGTATCGATATTATATTTTCATTTGAAGAGCCTGTTGCGCTGAGCATCTGAGTCGCGCGCCAGAACTACTGCGCAGATGGGCGCGCTGCGTCGGACTTTTAATAGCGATGCACGCACTCATTCGGGAGAAGCACCGGTGAGATACAGGCTCTGTAGCGCGTGTGTGAAGCATGCCTACCTGTCAGCATTTATCATCCATCTGTAGGAGATCCAGCAGGTAAGAAGTGACTTTGTCTGAGCGCTAGAATGTCAGCGATCACTTACTTCCTGTTTGCTGTGGGAACTGGGCGCGCGCTTCGCAGTTGTTTGTGTGTACTTCAGGTACCGTCGGAATTTTCGTTTTCATGCACTTCAATGTTTAACCTGCTGGTGTACGGTGTAACTTTGGTAAATTTATAATGTGAAGTTTTCAAACAATGTAATTACTTGTTGCCAATGTTAATTTAAAGTATTTTTTAAATAAAAAAGCAGGATTTGATGTATGAAATTAAATTTAAATGTAACTAAAATAAAGTACATGAATTCACTGTAAAATTAGGGAGAATGCTAATTAATTGAAGCACTTAAAATTATATTTATTGCCATTATTATGTGTGTTTTAAGGATTTTACCTATTGACTGCTGACTGACCAAATGGAAAAATGATAAAAATTGGAAAAATAATCTCAAGTGACAGTCTGAGTAAATCAGCCTTTATTTTTGGATGCTCAGCCCTTTTCAAGTGAGAGAAAAGTTAACGAAACATTAGGTGAATTTTGAGAGAGGCTGTAAAACATTATATTCATCATCCTTTGGTGTGACGTTCTTTTAGAGGCAGATAGCTGTCGCCACGTCACTGCTGATCATGTTTACTATTGTTAACATTAAATTTGACAGATAATTCCAATTTGGTTGTGGTCAATGCTTGTCAAAGACATAATATTACTGATTTCAGCAATGTTGCACAAAAGTGTCAATAATTTGTTGCACAAAAAAGAAAAGTTGTTACTATGATTGTGTTTAAGCTAAAAAAGATAAATGGAGATATATTTTCCCAAAAAACATGTTCTTCTATATAATGCTAGTTATTGGAAAGGATTTTTACCAACTATCGCAGTATCGCCATGTTATTGATATCATGAGCTATGTATCGCATATCGTATCGTATTGCGAGGTACCCAGCAAATTTGGCCTCAAAAATGGCGTTTTATTTCAATATTTCTTGCTCAAAACACGGCAAAACATTTGGAAATGGTAAATATAAGGCGAAATACAGTTAACACCGAAAAAGACCCACAACCCCATTACTAACCCCTTAAATCCATAACCCTTTCCTTTATAAAATACTATTTTGGACAGCATTAAAGCTCCAAATGCCATTACAATTAGAGGCATAAAGAGAAGCCATAGGGGCAGGGGAAGAAAGCAGATTAACAAACTCTTTCATATATCGGAATAGAGCTGTGACAGAATTTGCTCCACTTCC
>NC_050512.1:7959438-7963441 GCF_002922805.2 Oryzias melastigma | reverse complement strand
GGAGATCCAGCCGGTAAGAAGTGACTTTGTCTGAGCGCTAGAATGTCAGCGATCACTTACTTCCTGTTTGCTGTGGGAACTGAGCGCGCGCTTCGCAGTTGTTTGTGTGTACTTCAGGTACCGTCGGAATTTTCGTTTTCATGCACTTCAATGTTTAACCTGCTGCTGTACGGTGTAACTTTGGTAAATTTATAATGTGAAGTTTTCAAAAAATGTAATTACTTGTTGCTAATGTTAATTTTAAAGTAATTCTTAAATAAAAAAACAGGATTTGATGTATGAACTTAAATTTAAATGTAACTAAAATAAAGTACATGAATTCATTGTAAAATTAGGGAGGTTGCTAATTAATTGAAGCACTTAAAATTATTATTTTTTTGCCATTATTATGAGTGTTTTAAGGTTTTTACCTATTGACTGCTGACTGACCAAATGGAAAAATGATAAAAATTGGAAAAATAATCTCAAGTAACAGTCTGAGTAAATCAGCCTTTATTTTTGGATGCTCAGCCCTTTTCAAGTGAGAGAAAAGTGCACAAAAAATTAGGTCAATTTTGAGAGAGGCTGTAAAACATTATATTCATCATCCTTTGGTGTGACGTTCTTTTGGAGGTAGATAGCTGTCACTACTTAAATTATTTAATTTTTGTTCTGTTGTTTACAACAATTCTGCACTAAGTAGTGTCACTGCTGATCATGTTTACTATTGTTAACATTAAATTTGACAGATAATTCCAATTTGGTTATAGTCGATGCTTGTCAAAGACATAATATTACTGATTTGAGCAATGTTTCACAAAAGTGTCTTTAATTTGTTCGCTCAAAAAAGAAAAGTTGTTTTTTATGATTGTGTTTTAGCTAAAAAAGATAAATGGAGATATATTTTCCCAAAAAACATGTTCTTCTATATAATGCTAGTTATTGAAAAGGATTTTTACCAACTATCGCAGTATCGCGATATTATCGTTACCGTGAGCTATGTATCGCGTATCGTATCGTATTGCGAGGTACCCAGTAAATTTGGCCTCAAAAATGGCGTTTTATTTCAATATTTCTTGCTCAAAACACGGCAAAACATTTGGAAATGGTAAATATAAGGCGAAATACAGTTAACACCGAAAAAGACCCACAACCCCATTACTAACCCTTTAAATCCATACCCCTTTCTTTTATAAAATACTATTTTGGACAGCATTAAAGCTCCAAATGCCATTACAATTAGAGGCATACGGAGAAGCCATAGGGGCAGGGGAAGAAAGCAGATTAACAAACTCTTTCATATATCGGAATAGAGCTGTGACAGAATTTGCTCCACTTCCACTTCACACCAAGCCTCTTCCAACTGTAAGTGGCGGACATGCACTAGTATCGAGTGGCGTCAATGTTAACACCGTATGCTCAAAGTGGGTTCAAGAAGGGGTTTTAGTGTGTTCTTGAACACGCATCACATGCCCCGTGTGAAAATACATTATGGTGATGGAGAACTGTATTTGAGTGACAGTGAGAAGTGTGACCTATCCTTCTCCTGTTGTTCCCGCAGAAAGATCCTGGTTTTGATAGAGGACAGTTTCACAAGCAGGTGGCAGTTATGCGGGGGCAGGTGAGCGCACCATCAGCTATTTCAGGTCCCCTCGGACCTCTGCTCTTTCAAGGCTTTGATCTGAACCTTCCTCCCCCAGATCCTGAATCTTAACCAAGCCCTGAGAGACGGCAAAACGCCCCTCCAGCTGGTGCAGCTGCCCCCCGTGATCGTTGAGACGGCGAGGGCCCCGCAGAAGGCCAACAGTGAGTCGTACACACAAAGCTTCCAGAGCAGAAGACCCTTCTTCACCTGGTGGTAGAGGGGGACCCGGACCTGCTCCTGGAGCACTGCTGCTCCCCACATCCCTCCCCGGAGGACCGCTTGGTACGGGGGAGGATGCTTCCCTGTCCGCCTCTGTGCCTTTGGTGACTGGAAATGCTGGCGGCGGCTGTGAGCCCCCCCCAGAGTGACATATGAGACACGATGTTTCGGGCGCACGCTGCTCGCATCCACGTGCACAGAAGCCCCTCCAGTGTTTTTAGGGAGGGGAGGTGTTGCATTCCATGCCTGTTCAGTTTTTCACCCCCCTTTGCCTTGCGCCCCTCCCCTTGAAAAGAACAGAAATATTTATTCTGGGTTGTTTCCCAGCATTCTTTGCTCTTCTAAACAGCCATGGTTGTTGATGCCGCAGGTCCCTGAGGGTCTAATCAAGTTTACTTAAGAAGTTTCTCCCACAGGTGAGTAATTGCTGCAGGAGCCTTTCTTCAGCCTCTCCTGCTGCACCCTGGTGATAAAATGTACGAGACGATGCACTGTATCATTTGTAATATTTAATGATAGAATATAATTAAATCTTATCCAACCGGACGATTTGTGTTTTTTTTTTGTTTTTTTTTTGTTTTTTTTTACTGTTTTGCTAACATTAAAGGGTAACCAAAAACAGAGAACTTGGAGGCTGACTCCACCCACAGCTAAAATGTGAAAATCCACTCAGAGGGGTGGGGCTTAGGAACAGGAGTGTTATCATTACTGGAGCTGCAGATCATGATGAGACTTCTGAAACTAACATTGTGTGACCAATCACAAAATTCAACTGTAATACCCCATTTCAACCTGCAGGGTGCAGCACACCTACAGTTTTTGACTATGTTTTCAAGCATTGAACCATTTATTTGAATTTGTCAAAAAAATTGCAGTGACCAACAGACAGCATTTTTAAAGCCCCTTTTATAGAGGTCAACAGACAAAAAAATGTTGATTTTCCGTTTGGTTACCGTTTAAGTTTTGTTCGGAAACACTTTGGTGAGAAAACAGTCAAAGAGTCCAGGCTAAGTTCATCCTTCCTGCTCTGTGTGATTCCTAAAATCTGTCTTGAGCTGTTCGTCTAAACCAGGGATAGCCAACTCCAGGCCTCGAGGGCCACATTCCTGCATGTTTGCCAACATCCCCTGCTCTGGCATCTTCTAATTGGCTGGACAGACCTGAAGCAGGTAATTAGTCATGTCTTGGATATCTGGAAATCATACAAACACTGCGGCCCTCAAGGCCCGGACTTGCCCTGTTCTAGATGGTAAACCTACCAGCAGTAGGTACATACCTACTTCCCCACAGCGACTAGACAGCAGTTTACTGCAATGTTTGAAGTTGCCCACTATATTTATAAAGTGTAATGATTGCTCAGAATTAGAGTGGGGAGCTGTGAGTTAAGAAATAAAAGTACCATAAAATCTAGAGTTTTTCTATCTGAGTTCTCTTGTCCCAGGGTTGTAAAATGAATAAGAAGTAGTTCCTTCCATTAAAGTTTCTGTCATCCTGTTATAAAAGGTGGGATTTATTTCAAAAATTCATAGCTTCAGTGCACATGTATTTCTCGAAATAGCATAATACAGGAGTTAGACGGGACAGACCTGGGTAATAAAGGAAGGAGAGACCGAGAAAAGGCGCTAAAGGCGCTACACTGGACACAGCCATGACTTTGGACAGATTTAAACTAATACAAGCAGACAGAACTACTGAAAGCAATGAGAGAAAGGGAGGAGCACTGCCAGTTTTTGTAGCTAACAGACGGTATAAATACAGTCACTTTTAAAGCACAAATCTATGGCAAGAAAATCGAACTAGTAGCCATTAGCATGAGACTGTTCTATCTGCCGAGGGAATTCTTGCCTGTTATCACAATTGCTGCGTCACCCTACAACTGTTTTTCAAAGAATTTGATTCTAAAAAGTCATTTTTGTGGCATCGCACCCACTTCTACCTATAAACATGCTTCACACTTGTAGCTCCTCAATGACAACACTGCACACGGTCTCTCGAGTACGGGCGGGATTTATTCTTTATCTTCATGAAACGCCTTGAAAACTACAGAACAAGGTAACATACAACAGTTGGCCCTTACATTTCAATCCGTAACAACAAATGCTAAATGCAAACTACCTCGTGGCTGCCTGTCACTTTGGAGGTCCTTTTTGAGTTAACAGT
>NC_050512.1:7955990-7959431 GCF_002922805.2 Oryzias melastigma | reverse complement strand
ATGACTTTGGACAGATTTAAACTAATACAAGCAGACAGAACTACTGAAAGCAATGAGAGAAAGGGAGGAGCACTGCCAGTTTTTGTAGATAACAGACGGTATAAATACAGTCACTTTTAAAGCACAAATCTATGGCAAGAAAATCGAACCAGTAGCCATTAGCATGAGACTGTTCTATCTGCCGAGGGAATTCTTGCCTGTTATCACAATTGCTGCGTCACCCTACAACTGTTTTTTTTAAAGAATTTGATTCTAAAAAGCCATTTTTGTGGCATCGCACCCACTTCTACCTATAAACATGCTTCACACTATTCCTCATGAAAGCCCAGGTGAGCAAGGAACACAGCAATACCAAAGGGAAGGAAGGTGGTACACCCAGATGGCATCAAATGCTTGGAGTATACACTGATGAACTGAGCTGAGAAAGACACCACAGTTGTGGAAGACATCCGGCATGGAACCGGTACCAAAAACAACTTTCCCAATTTTAAAGTCTACAGGTTGGTGGTGCTGACCTCCAGTTTGAGGGTAGTCCCTGTAAACTGGGAAGCAAGCACAGTTCTTAGTGGAGGGTGCGGTGAAGGTAGCGTTCAGGGTCTCTGGCAGCATCCAGCCTCCATGATTTTGAATGATTTCGATTCTCTGGACCATTGTTCTCAGTCTGAAGCTCTGTCAGGCTGGGTTGAAGAGCAGCCTCCTCTTCCTTTGCAGTGCAGACAGGCAGTGGCTCCTCAGTCCTGTGGAGGAGGACCAGTTTGACTGTTATAGAAACCAGTATGCCTAGGGTCTTGGGGGGTCTGCCAGACCTACCTGAGATATCCTGAAGCTCGAACCCCATGATGTTCCCTGTGCCTCTCTGTTCGAGTCCCCGCCTTGCTCCTCGCTCGAACCCTCAAACCGACCAAGGCCTGGGCCAGACCTGCTTCGTCCCCCACTTCCTCCTTCTCCACTTCTCTCCACACCAGCCTGGCCAGCTGTTCAGCATCTTTGTTCCCCCCGGCCCTGAACAACCTTTGCAACTGATGCAGATTCACTCCTGAGAAGATATTAGAGCAGCCAGACTTTCTGCTGCATCGATTGGATGGTTTCCATTCCTTGGGGGGGTCATGCTCCATGAAATCTGGTTCTGCCATGGTTCAAACTTTCAGGCAGCCAGGGAGCAGGGAGCTATCTGGGGTTCGCAGAGGAGATTAGGAGAGTACAGTTGGAGGCGAAACACTCCACGAAACTCCTTGTTTCACCTTCCAACACTTGTTTTATTCCTTGGTAGCAGGGCTGATCTAATGCAAACAACTGAGGAGTTTGACTTCTTTGATGCCCTGTAGAGATACCAGGAACAATCATTAGTTATTTTGTTCCAAACCAAGCTGGTTCATTCTCTGAAGGATTCCAAATCTTCTGTCCATTCAGATTATGCACTCATGGTCAGGAAGCTGCTTCCAGTTAGTAAACATCCAAGGACCCAGTCAGTGTTCTACAGGAGTTTTTGTCTCAGGTCGGATTTTTGTGTGGTGTTATTAGGTGTGTTAAAACACTTAACAAACTGACAGTCAGTTTTCTCCTTAAACCTGTTTTTCCTAATGCAGATTTTGCAACTGGATAAACTTTAATTCACAATGCCATTTGTTAGGAGCTGGGGGTGCAGGACCCAAAATGTAGGAGTCTAGGCTTGGTGGCAGAAACTTAAATATCTAATAAATAAACTTAACCGAGACAAAAACAAAAGGATGGCTAAACGGAAGAGCTGGCGAGGATAAAGGGAAAACCAGACACTTATTAGGCCATGTCCTACTCCCTGACAACGAATAAACTTCACAGTGCAGTTCTATCTAATGTCCTGGATTTTAAAGGCAATTCAGACACCATGAACACTACTTAGCAAATATGGCGTCACAGAGTTCCTGAAGTGAAAACCTGATAAATATGAGAATTCTACAAAGACTTTTTATGAATCAACTGTGTTCTAAGGGTGAAAACTTGGATGGGTTCGCAAAAAAATAAAAATAAAATACACATTTTCACATGAAAAATCACTCAATCCCAATCTAAGGCACTCAACTTTGGACTAGTAGGTTCGGACAGCTCTACATAACGATAACGCACTGCATGGTACACTAAGAGAGCAACGATTTGCTTTAGCAACATTTTTTAGAATTGATTGATTTTTAATCATAATTTGTGGCTGTTGATATGATTCATAGTCAATATTGGTTCCTTTTGAATGATCAAATTCTCTGACCTAAAATCAATCCAGGTAATCTTTATCCAAACTTCCACCAGTGTGACTCAGAGATAAATACCTGGTACTGAACAGAGCAGGTTAAGTTTCCAGATTACTTGTATTTCTTGCAACATAGTCAAGTGTACATTTAATACACTATGTGTACAACAAAACAAGTAAACAACAGTTAATGACAAATCCAGTTACATTTTAGTTTCATAAGTTCAGCCCACTGTTATTTACCGCATCAAAATAATCCAAAGGGAGCATTATGAAAACATTCTACCTCACGGTAGAAATGACTAAATTCAGTGTTTCCATGTGTGTCGTCCGTTTTGATTAGACTTACCTGTTTTTAGATTATAATGAAGTAAACCTACCATGTCTCAATCTGAGAATAGACGTTAGATGTTGATCAACAATGAGATCAGCAGAAGACTTTATTACACCCTGAGCCCAATTTGATCAACATTTCAAGCATACCGACATGCTGCTGTTCCGCTTGCATGGTATGGAAATTTAACAGAAAAGCCTTCAGTATATTATGTTAATCACTTAAATAAGCTGTAATTACCCAATCTGGTCTTTTGGAAATTATCTTGACAAGGTGTCTGCAACCGAAGCTCTGGTCTGGTCTATTGTGGCTCTCTGGCTTTAAAGAAATACACAAATAGTTTGAATAAATAAGTGGTCTTTAGTTCACATTAATTCATTCATTCGTATTAGTTCCTGTGTTATATTGGATTACCAGGCACAGTGTGTTATTCATTTGCACTGGGTTTAACCAGCAATAAACACAAATGACACATCATGTAAAAAAAGTGGAATATTTAATGTTTATTATCAAGGAACAAAATGGAGTACTCATTGATTCAAATTATAGATTGGGCAGAAGGTTGGGAAGAATATTATCTAAAAATGTTTTATATTGTATTTCCTTAATTTCTATTATCAAGATCAGAGTACTGTGATTTGTTCAATAATGTTATTTAGTAAAGTTGTACCTCACTATGGTGAATCTTCAGTAAGTCTGAAGGCTGGTACTTATGCTTGGTCAATCTCTGTCTGAGAACCAGAGCGGATACAATCTTATGTATTCAGCTACTTTCCTTCTTCACTGTGTGTGCTGTAGACCGTTGTGTGTCTACGTGAAAAAGGTTAGAGTAAAAAAACTGTATTGGTAAATGCTAGAAGTTGCAGCATGGTCTTTTCCTTCTTCA
>NC_050512.1:7944231-7955927 GCF_002922805.2 Oryzias melastigma | reverse complement strand
TGACTCACAAAAATAGGTTGAAAGAACTAAAAGCAAAAATTTTTTTTTACAGTGTAATTAATTTCAACATCCATTCTGGCAACCATGCATCATGGGTTCGAATTCCAAGTTAAGCAGTAATAAAGATCTGGCGCATCTGACCCCATGTTTTTCTCAGTTGTAAAAAGCAGCCTATACATTTACAAAAGTGATGAATGGAATGTAAAAAACAATGCTTACCAGACCTGCAGCAGCAGAGTGGGACAGTCTCATCAGACAGACCTGATTACTGAAGTTGCATCCGTAAAGGTACAAGCTTCACGCCGGTTAATGCCCCACTTACCCATTGACCCACTTCTCCCTGTGGAACAAGAGCAGCGGGACTTAAAAGCTAATCCAGGAATGAGATCAGAGCTGTCCAACAAAGAGTAGAGAAAAATAAAGGCTTAGAAGATTAGAAACTCCAGTAGTATAACCAACAACAAGAGCATTGTTAGTTTTGGCTAAATATATTGAAACAAAAGAAAGTGATAGATGTCAACATAGAAAAAGACTAAACTCAACAGACAAGATGTCACCTTATTCTCCATCAACTGTTCTCTCCTTTTTTTGCCCCCCAGTTAAGGTTAAAAAAAAAAAACCCAGCTGCCCCCAACAAACTATCTAAACAAAGGATTTCTAATAAAAAGACAATCATTTATTTAGAGCAACCATGTTTATGAACGGTAGGTGACAGTGACAGCAGGTGACTCAACACATTATAGCCTGTGATAGTCTGTGATTACAGCTTCCTTCTCAAAAATGTCTATGTAAAAAGAATTCGGATGAAGATCCCTAAAAACAGTCTCCAGTCAGTTTTGATGATTGAATAGGGTGTTACGTGTGCACATACATGCTCCAAAGAGCCTCTGCTTCCTCAACAGGAAGTTCTGGGAGGGCTTGGGTACCATAACAACACGCTAATGGAGTTTGAAAATATGGTAAAACATAAGAAGTTGAGCGATTTGGGAAAAATAGAAGGAAAAAATGTCCAATGCAATATCTGCAAGGCAGAACTCGTGTTCCATGGCACCACTATGGTGATGAATGAACACCTAAAGAGGAAGCACGTTGTGACTAAAGAGAGCTTCGTCTAGCAAAGCTAAGATAAGATTAGCGGGAAGAGCAAGCTCTGCCGTGGTAGTTTCATGGGTTTAAAAGGATCATGTGTGGCTGTCATTAACGGGCTGTACGGAGATAAACCAAAAGATCTGCAGCGGATCCGTAGAGACAGTATCTCTCTGTCTGGGGGTTGAATGCTACAGAATCAGCATTCTCTGAACCAATCGCCACCAGGGCGGCGCAATATATGAATTAACCCTGAGAATGAGCCGCTCAGCCAAAGCTTCACTCATATTCTCACATCGTTTGATTCGAAGAGCACGGATTGAAAAGTTCACCACGCAGGCAGAGAGGCACTGTGTCAGCGCAGATCTGCCGCGGAGTTATGGAGAGATGTGAAAACTATTCACGAGCCCCAGAAATGAAATAGTGAGCTAGCCTAAAGTCCAGAGCTTAATTGACGAGTGTAGAGTTCCATTAGCTGCATCAAGCTACAATTCAATGTAACCTAACGTTGCAAAAAGCAGCACAATAACCAAAACATTAAGGAGGTCAAGAAGTTTTCACATACTATATATATTTTTATTAAATTTGATTTAAAGCTTTAAAAAAAGAGTTGCAGATTTTTATTTAGTTTTTCAGATTTAAGTCTTGTTTAAATGCCAGAAACAAATGAAGGATAAAAGCTGCATGGTTTATTAAAGGCTTAATCAACTATTGTCTTTAATTTTAGTTAGCATATAGCTTAAACACTTCAAGTTTACCTCAAAGCGGCATTTTGATCCACTCATGCATTTGAGAGTAATCCTCTAAAAACCTGCACTGTCTGCAGCAGCCCCTCCCACACCAACGAAAACGAGCGGTTGGAAACGTGCTGGTGTAAGCACGATGCCAACCGCTCCCTCCAGGAAGAGTCTGCTCTGACAGCTCCGCCTCCAGACTAACACAACACTCAATTTCCAAACTGAGCCAGTGATGATCAGCAAAAAAACCTAATTACCGCATATCTTCCAGTTGTGTGTGCCTTTAATAAATTCCAGCTCAAACAGGAGTTGCGCTCCTTTTTAAAAACATTTAAAAACCGCAGAACAGGAAATGCTGACATTCACATATCTGAATAAGCATAAATATTTAAAAGCACCTTTCTGAACCAATTTCAGCTGGAACAAAAAGACTGATACACTGACGCGTTTCTCTGTAGATCTCTGATGCATCACATGATCTCCTGCTCTGACCACCTTCACTGTCCCTCTGAGTTTACCTCTGTTCTTCTGGTGAAGCAGATGGAAGCTCTGATCCAAGGATGAAGGCACAGCAGCTGAACAGCACACTTCACAGGACAGTTTTTATCTGACAATAAATCCAGAAATGTTTTTTTTTATTTAACCTTTATTTATCCAGGCAGGACAGATAAAGAACATCATTCCGATTTACAACCGATTTCCAAAAGGCAAGACCTTTTGAGAAAAGAAAGAGAGGGGTTACAAGAACAAGAAATAAATGAAATAGAATCAGGAAAAAAACACAATCTAAAAGTATAAAACCCTAAAATCCTCACACTGTGTAACAGCAGCAATTATCTTTAAAATGGTTGTAAAGACGTATTTAAAAATCATCATGTAAAATAAAGTGCCCAATCTAAGAGGTTTTTTTTTTTGTAAATCATTCCAGTCTGTGGCTGCAGCAGATTGAAAAGACACAGAACTAGATGAAGAGTTTGACTTTTGAACGCAGGCGAGCAGGTAGCTGAGGTCACATGACTGCAGGAATACATGGGGATGAGGATGGGAGATCTTCCTCTGACATCAGAGCCGAGAGCATGTCTGCAGCTGACAGGGAGACAGTCTCATCTGATGCTGCATGTTTCCTGACCAACTTGGTGAGACACCACAGTGAACCATCAAACGGTGAAGAATGCCCTGGAACTGCCCTGCACATTAAATCATTTTTCTGCAGCTTTTTAATGATCCAAATCCACGTTGGCCACATGTCATTTGTGTAGCTAAAATGCACTTTAATTCATCTTTACTTTTTCATAATGATATATTGTTCTACTACGCATTAATGTTTATATTGTATTGTTACTGTTAATTTTACTGTTTTGAGAGACAAAATGCCATCTGTCCATTGTTAACAGATGAAAATCAGAATAGCTTCATTGTTATGGTGCTCCCTCTGCTCCTTCAATTGGACCCGGCTGTTGGACATCACCCGTTCACTACTTAATGGGGGCCTGCTCCAGCATTCATCACCAGTTCATTACATTACCTGGTGCAGTAATTTGGCCTCTCTAGTATATGTTCAGTACTAAGTCGCTAATCTTCGCCAAAGCTCTCAGAAATCTCTGTCCCCAGGTTCATCATTCATGTGCCAACCTGGGTCTGACTCCAGTCATCATCTCGTCACGCGGAGTAAACTCGTCAGTCACGCCACACACCATCAGCCTCTCGCTCCGGATCTCCTCCTCGTTTCATGTCTTCTATTCCATTCCTGTCTGGGCATCAGCTCCAAAATAACCACGGACAATAAACTAACTGTCAAACTTCCTCTACCTCCCGTAATCCTGCCGGGTTCCACCATATGGGTCAGCTTCGCTCCGCGACCATGACATTTGTTGTCATTGTACAGAAAACAAAGATCCGCAGCAGTTCCCGTGTGCAAAAAATCCAAGAAAGAGAAAAAAAGAGAAGAGGTAGCTAGCAATGAAATATGTAAAACAGTAGAAATAAGGAGTTCTTGTCTGTCCACATTTAAGGCTGAGACAGACTGTGGGTAAAAGCTGTTTGATTTTGTTCTGAAAAATAGTTTTATGGCAGTTCTTATTGTTGTGCATCTACCTGATGCTCTGACTGAGCTGAAGGAAAGCTCCAAGTGGTCTTGGCTGAAGCCATGTGCAGACATAACGCTGAACCTGTTCAAGAGTCACTGCCAACAATGTGTCCACATGAACCACAAAGCCGATGACTGACAGGAACCTTCAAAAGAAAATGTTTTATCAATATGATGATTAAAATGCCTGAAAACATAAAGTATGTTTTAGTTACTTAAAGTGTTTTTGAAATCTTTCATTATTTCAAAATATATTACAATACACAAACATATAGTGGTTAAAACATTTACTATAAATTACTAGATTAACCTTTAGGATAAAATATACTTTTAAACACCCACTCCAATAAAAATCATGTTTTGGGTGTTTTTAACATGTTCTTGTAGCATTTTTCACATGATGGAGGACATATACATACTGCTCACAAAAGTTAAAGAAACACTTTTATTTATTGGGCCTGGCATGAATTGAATTAAACCCGTCTGATAATTTTCTTGATGGTTCAGCAGCTGAGGGCCTCATTAATCAATTTCAGCTGTATTGGTGTTCATGGAATTAACAGCAGGTGCACTTCAGTGGCAACAATTAGAAAACCCTCAAAACAGGACTGGTGTTACATGTGGAGGTCATTTCAAGTTTCTCCCTCTTGATCTTTTTTGGCTGGTTTTCCACTCGTGCTGATTTTGGCTTGATAATTATCTCTACTGGCAGTATGAGGAGATTCCTTAACCCTACAGAAGTTGCACAGGTTGTCCAACTTCTCCAGGATGGCACATCCACACGTGCTGCAGCAAGAAGGTTTAATGTGTCTCCCAGCACAATCTCCAGAACATGGAGGAGATTTCAGGAGACTGGTGGTTATTCTCTGAGAGCTGGACAGGGCGTAGAAGGTCCTCAACCCCTCAGCAGGACCGATACCTGCTCCTGTGTGCAAGGCTGAACAGGCTGAGCACTGCTCGTGCCCTACAGAATGACCTCCAGAGGGCCACTGGTGTGAATGTCTCTACCCAAACAATCAGGAACAGACTTCATGAAGGTGGCCTGAGGGCCCCACGTCCTGTAGTGGGCCCTGTGCTCACTGCCCAGCACCGTGGAGCTCCACTGGCATTTGCTCAAGAACACCAGAATTGGCAAGTCCACCACTGGCGCCCTGTACTTTTCACAGACGAGAGCAGGTTCACCCTGAGCACCTGTGATAGACGTGAAAGAGTCTGGAGAAGACAAGGAGAACGTTATGCTGCCTGCAACGTGGTTCAACATGACAGGTTTGGTGGTGGGTCAGTGATGGTCTGGGGAGACATATCCATGGAGGGAAGCACAGACCTCTACTGCCTAGGAAATGGTGCTCTGACTGCCATAAGGTATCCAGATGAAATCCTTGAACCCATTGTCAGACCCTACGCTGGTGCAGTAGGTCCTGGTTTCCTCCTAATGCACGACAATGCCCGGCCTCACGTGGCAAGAGTATGCAGGCAGTACCTGGAGGATGAAGGAATTGAAACAACTGAATGGCCTTCACGATCCCCTGACTTAAACCCAATAGAACATCTCTGGGACATTATGTTTGGGTCCATTAGGCGCCGCCAGGTTGCTCCTTAGACTGTACAACAGCTCAGGGATGCCCTCACACAGATCTGGGAGGAAATGCCACAAGACACCATCCGTCGTCTCATTAGGAGCATGCCGCCACGTTGTCAAGCATGCATACAAGCTTGTGGGGGCCACACAAGATACTGAAAAGCATTTTGAGTTGCAGAAATTAAGTTTTGGAAAAAAAATGACTAGCCTGCCACATCTTTATTTCACTCTGACTTTATGGTGTCAACACAATTGAGCCTCTGTAGGCTGAAAACTTTTCTTTCCATTAAAAGACTTGGCATCCTTTTGTTCCTAAGGCACTGTTATTTGTATAGATATCCAACTTCCTATTGAGATCTGATGTATCTAATGTGTTTCTTTAAGTTCTCCTTTAATTTTGCGAGCAGTATATATTATAATTTAAGATCAAGATCACGTTTGGATATGTGATGGAAAGGTGAAGACAGACAGGTTTACATACTCTCTACCTTGTCCTGTCCAAATCCTCCATCTTGAAGGTCTCCCTGCGGAGCCTGGAGAACTCCATCACAACAAAATACTCCCTTCATCTTATTGCAGCTTCCGATCCCCTCTCTAAATCCACAACAATCGAAAACCTTAGAAATTGGATAGTGGGAAAAAGATTAATAATATAGCAAAAGATAATACGAAGGAGGAACACTTTTTAGCACTTTTTAGCATTTCACTGTTAGCCACAAAACTGTTTACTATTACACTTATTGAACTTAAAAATGCTCTAATAACCAAAATATTGCAAGAATTTACTCGTGAAAGGTAATTGCACATGATCTGCTACCTAAAGAGTCCTAAAGAGTCATGAAGTGGACAGCAGCGACAGTGCAGCCGCACGCTTATAGCTTAAAAACTTCAAGTTTAAAGCTAAGAGCAGTTAAGATGTGTGTTTTCCATCCAGTCTACACGCAACCTAATTAGTTGACTAATCGAAAAAAATTAATCAGTGATTGAACTGTTGAAATAATTGTTTGTGGTAGATATTTTACTCCAGTTGTTTGAACCAAAGTCCAAATTAGATCAAAAGCCTTCATTTATATATTTATAATACATTCATAAATAACACATTTTAGTATTATTCTATCCATAATTTAAAGCCATACATTTTAGCATGTTGCAAAGATAATGGAAAAAATGTTGGCTATAAACCCCCCACCCCCCTGCATGCACAGGTGCTGAAAAAAACACCAAAAAAGTGCTATGATGACATCAGCAGACATTTGGGCTTTGATGATGTCATCACCAGACCTTTTGGCTTTGATGATGTCATAAGAAGAATTTGGGCTTTGATGATGTCATCACCAGACCTTTTGGCTTTGATGATGTCATCAGAAAACATTTCAACAGTGATGTCATCAGGTGATATGATGAGGTCATGTCATGTCATCATTACACTGTTTTACACAAACTGAAATGACCTATCCCACTGTTTAACTTACAAGCAGGTCTAAAGTTGTCTTGAAGGTAATTCTTCTGTGAAAGGTACATCTGAAAGAGAAAATACTCGAGACATATTGATCGTCGGTAAACAATGGAAGGTCCAAAAATTATTGATCGTTCTCCCATTATTCTTAAAAGTAGCCAGCATATTTACCGAAAAGTGCGTTGTGTGGGTCAGGGGACCTTTGGGACAGTAGTCATCTATCGACAATGTCCCACATCAAATCAAGTGGCAGTGAAACTTTCCAGAGAGCGCTTAGCACTGCATGAAGCAAATATTCTAGAAAAAATCAAAGATGCGGATCCGGACAAAAATAACCTTTTGAAATTGGTGGAACATTTCAGTTTGCAATACGAACACTGTATTGTAACTGAGAAACTAGACCAAGACATTTTACATTACATGTGTCAGCAAAGCCGGAGGCCAATGACAGTGTCTGAAATACGACCGATTGCTCAGCAGCTTCTGGTGGCTCTAAAAGCTCTAAAGTCGATGGGACTTGTTCATGCTGACATCAAACCTAACAATGTGATGTTTGTAGATCATGCTAACTACCCTTTCAAGGTAAAGCTCATTGATTTTGGTTTGGCAAGAAATACATACAAATTGTGTAAATTAAGCGAAATTCAAAATGTGGGTTACAGAGCCCCAGAGGTTGTCTTTGGCCTCCCAAAGAATGAAAGTGTGGACATGTGGAGTCTTGGATGTAATTTGGCTTTTATGTATTTATTTAGAGACCTATTTATGGTAACGTCTGAATATGATTATATTGCAAGCGTTATTCAAATGCAAGGAACCCTCCCACAGCAAGTTTTACGGAATGCTTTAAGAGTGAAAGAGTTCTTTGTTTGGGACGGATGTAATCTAAGATTCAAAACTCCTTCAGAGTATCAGGATAAAAACGTGAAATTGACAGATCATAGCGTCATGAATATTGGCACACTAGATGATCGGCTTAACATTGATAGATGGAGCTGTGATTCTCTGGAGCTTCAAGATGAGAAAGAGTTCAAATCCTTATTAAAGCAGATGCTCTGTGTTAATTCAAGGAAAAGGATCACTCCAGAAGAAGCGCTAAGACATGATTTTATTACAATGAAACATCTGTCTAAATGTAGATTTCATCCTTATGGAGCATCAGCATTCAGACTCATGTCTGTCTGCCAAGACACCACAAGGATAGAATTTGACACAGACACAAAAGATGACAAAACTGTGCAATGGGAAACTAGATCAGAAATTTCTACGTTTCCTGCAGCACAGTCAACTGCAGGAAAACAGGACGCTTATAAAACTCATACTGATGAGACTAGGACCAGGAACATGGAAGCTTCAACAAAGAAAAGGTTTCTCAAAATAAATGGACTTCCACCCTGTGAAGCCACGGAAAAGTCTGAGCTTCAGTTACCGATGAAAAGCTCATCAAGAGAACTAAAACCTCAAGTTCTTTATGTGAAGCCCTGCTGTCCAGTTGATGATAAAAAATCCAAAAGACCACACAAGTGGGAAGACGAGATCGACCTGACAGACTTGTGGAGCATCTTGGACAGCAGCAGGTCTTCTAAAGGGGTTAACATGGAAGCTTCAACAAAGAAAAAGTACCTAAAAAAGAATAGAGTTCCCCCCTGTGCAGCCACGGAAAAGTCTCAGCGTCCATTACCTGAGCAAAACTCACCAAAAAAACAAAAACCTCAACAAACTGTTGCCAATGTAAAGTCCCACTGTCCAGTTGATGATAAAAAAACCAGAAGACCACAAAAATGGGAAGACGAGATCGACCTGACAGACTTGTGGAGCATCTTGGACAGCAGCAGGTCTTCTAAAGGGGTTAACATGGAAGCTTCAACAAAGAAAAAGTACCTAAAAAAGAATAGAGTTCCCCCCCGTGCAGCCACGGAAAAGTCTCAGCGTCCATTACCTGAGCAAAACTCACCAAAAAAACAAAAACCTCAACAAACTGTTGCCAATGTGAAGTCCCACTGTCCAGTTGATGATAAAAAATCCAAAAGACCACAAAAATGGGACGACGAGATCGACCTGACAGACTTGTGGAGCATCTTGGACAGCAGCAGGTCTTCTAAAGGGGTGAACATGGAAGCTTCAACAAAGAAAAAGTACCTAAAAAAGAATAGAGTTCCCCCCTGTGCAGCCACGGAAAAGTCTCAGCGTCCATTACCTGAGCAAAACTCACCAAAAAAACAAAAATCTCAACAAACTGTTGCCAATGTGAAGTCCCACTGTCCAGTTGATGATAAAAAATCCAAAAGACCACAAAAATGGGACGACGAGATCGACCTGACAGACTTGTGGAGCATCTTGGACAGCAGCAGATCTTCTAAAGGGGTGAACATGGAAGCTTCAACAAAGAAAAAGTACCTAAAAAAGAATAGAGTTCCCCCCTGTGCAGCCACGGAAAAGTCTCAGCGTCCATTACCTGAGCAAAACTCACCAAAAAAACAAAAATCTCAACAAACTGTTGCCAATGTGAAGTCCCACTGTCCAGTTGATGATAAAAAATCCAAAAGACCACACAAAGTGGAGGATAAAATCAACAGGAAAGATTCAAATAGGATCGTAGACAGCAGCAGATCTTCTGAAGGGATAAACATGGCAACGTCATCAAAGACAGCCTCACGCAAACAGAAAACCCGACAAACTGTCGCAAATGTGAAGTCCTGCTGTACAGATGATAGAAAAAACAAAAGACCACACACAGTGGAGGATGGAATAAACATAACAGACAGCAGCAAATCTAAATCAAATAAAACATCACGCAAACAGAAAACCAGACAAACTGCTGCGAATGTGAAGTCCTGCTGTACAGATGACGATAAAAAAACCAAAAGACCCCACACAGAGGGGGAGGAAATATACATAATAGACTCATTAAGGATCATAGACAGCAGCAAATCTAAATCAAATAAAACATCACCCAAACAGAAAACCCAACAAACTGCTGCAAATGTGAGGTCCTGCTGTACAGATGATGATGAAAAAACCAAAAGACCACACAGAGTGGCCCAAAAGGTCAACATCAAAACTTCAAGAAATATAGTAGTCAACAGTAACGCTACTATAAAAGTAAAAAAGGGAGGAGAGAAACAGCCGTCTTCTGCGACCAAAACTAATAAATCCTTCTTATCAAGAATAAGAGGATTTTTCAGGAGATTATGGCCATTCTCCGAAAATTAACCTTCCTGTACTAAAGTAAGATTTAGATTAGATTGAAATAACTTTAGCTCAATAATCCTTTGAAATACAAAGGATTAAAACTGTAGAAATTATTTGTTAGTATTAGATGTCAGTAAGATAATTGTTATTAAGTTAGTAAGAGTTACATAGGTGTTAGCAAGTTATTAGTGAGTAAGTAATTAGTTAGCAAGCTAGTAGAAGGGCGGCCTTGGTGGAGCGGTAGAGCGATCGACCCCTGATCGGAGGATTGCGGGTTCAATTCTCCCCTTGCCCACACTGCCTGCCCATGTATAAATATACGCCATTTCTAATTTAGTAAGTAGGTTAGTTGCTAGTAGGTTAGTACGTAAGTAGGAAGTAGTTGTAGTAGTAATAGTTGATGTTTAGTACAACAATGTAGGGATATATAAAAACTAAATAAGTACGGAAGTCGAAAACGGCTCTACCGTTTTCGACTTCCGTACGCAAGTAACTCTGCCTTAGTGATTTTTTTTTACAAGTCACTTTGCCAGTCCCAAGCCTGGAAAAAAGAGGAGGGTAAACTTCTGGTGTTTATATTTTATTGTTTGTCTTACAATATTTATTTATTTTTTCTCAGAGAATCATCCTTGTGCTTACCCTAGCCATGCTAACGCTGGTAGGGGGGTCATCTAGAACCCACAAGACAGGGTGTTAAACTTTTTTTTCCAATGATTTTTGTTGTACAAGGAGGGAACAACAAATCAAACAGCATCACACTGTCTGCAGGTGTTAGGTTAGTGAGAGTCCTGGACCCAAAAGCAGGCGGGAGACAGAGATGAGTTTAGTAAAAGTTTAATGTGGTATGTTGGATGGCGGCACTCTGCAGTCCGGGTGGGTTTGCGTGGAACAGTGGATGGTGGTACTCTGGAGTCCGAGCTGGTTTGTGTGGAGCGGTGGATGGCGATGATCTGGAGTCTGGGCCGGTTAACTTGGAGCCGCGGATGGTGGTGACATCTGGATATGCAACGGAGAGATGATGAGCTTGAGGAGCAACGAAAACTACACATAGACTGTGGCCTAATTCGTAGTAGGAGTCAGTATACTCTACCACATGAAGCAGACGGACTGACGGCGACTGAAGGTCATGGTGGGTAGATGAAGCCTCCAGGCTGATGAGGTGATAGGATGCAGGTGAGCAGAAAACCAGGGGCGTGGAGAGGGCAACCAGGAACCCGACAGCAGGGGGGGATCCTTACTCCCTGCTTTTCATCATGATGACCAAGGATTGTTGTGCCAATTATTTAACTGGGTGTAATGGGTATTTTTCTTTTTCCATTTTTAGTAACCTTGTGTTTTATAATTCAGAGGGCCCCTGAACGCACCACTTCATTGCTGGTGAATTGAGCACAGGTGTGCAGCAGGGGTGAGCCCACAGGGAGACTTTTTTTTTTTTTTAAGGATGGAGCATACGAAGGCTGAGAGATAACACTATAGAATAGAGAAGACCTCTACACCCCAGTTGCAAGAGCTACCTGTGGCAGTCCTGTGGAGCGTCTCGCAGCAACGTTAAAGAGTGCTGAT
>NC_050512.1:7939800-7944135 GCF_002922805.2 Oryzias melastigma | reverse complement strand
TATCTTGTCTCCACACACCTCCATATCAAAGAACCCTGTGGGTCTGCAACAGGTACAACATAAACATAATTAGTTGCGTTGATGACAAGACAGTGGTGGGACTCATCCAGGTTGGCAATGAGATGCAGTACAGAGATGAGGTGAAACTCTTTGAGGAATTCAGCAGCAGCAACAACATGTTCCTGAACGTGGAGAAAACCAAAGAACTAGCGATTAACTTTGGGAGGCTTGTGCACACCCAGCTCTACATCACTGCAGTGGAGATCGTCCCACACACCAATTTCCTAGACGTCCATATCCCTGACAACCACACATGGAAGCAACATACCTCCTCCGCTGTAAAGGCCCGGTCCCACTGGCTTTCACTGCCATATCACTGCTGGAGCACGGAAGAAATTTCCTCCTCGGGGTACTGACACTATTAGCAGTGGACTAGCAGTGCAACTGCCGAGATGTGGCAGTGGAATAGACACGCATACCCGCGGTACAAAATTTGTCTGCCGTTACACATGGAAAGAATTTTTGAACTGCACACGTATGCGGGTGACTGCGTGTGCACCAGTGGCACAGCAGTGCAATGGCTGTGGAACAGCCATGCAACAGCAGTTTCAGTGCGAGATCGGGCCTTGGAGTGGATGCCGACACACACGCTTGGACGCCAAAATTTTGCGTTCGTTCACTGCTGTAGCGTGGCTGTAGCACAGCCGTTTCCCGACCGGTTTGCGTTTGTACCACTGCTTACATACAGTCTGTTTAGCGGATGAGCGTGGGAGGACGCGCTTACACGTGATTAAGCATTGCTCTGGCAGCGGAGTGGCAGTGGAATGGACTCCGGCGTCTGTATCACTGCGATTCCACAAAAATGTTTAGAGTTGGCCCGTCTAAGCGTGTGTAGCACCTTTTCCAAATTTTTTACCCGTGATATGGCAGTGAAAGCCAGTGGGACCGGGGCTTTAAGAAAGCTTGCCAGGGCCTGGACTTCCTGCAGAGACTGAAGAGTGCACCCCTCAGCCCATCAATCCTCATCATCTGGTTATATTCAGTCCCTAGAGAGACTTAACATCACAGTGCGGCACATTTTCTTCTACTTCTACTTAAACACCATCTAGCTGGGACTGATGAGGGCCAAATTAGAGAACATGGAGATGGGAGCTTCAATTGTCACATCATTGAGAGCTACCTGACAGGTCGACCACAGTTTGTGAAACTGCAGAGCTGTGTGTCTGACACCTTGACAAGCAACACTGGATCTCCTCAAGAAACTGTGCTGCCTCCCTTTGTTTTCACCACCTTCACGGCTGACTTCCACTAATACTCTAACTTTTGTCACCTCCAGAAGTACTTGGATGACACAGCCATAGTCGGGTGTGACGGGAGGATGAGAGCAGGGACCTTGTGGAGTGTTTTGTCAGGTAGTGTGGGGAGATTCACCTAGCCAAGATGGGTAGGAATCTGTAGGAATAGGTCCCCGCTCCCTGCTGTCTGTTCAAGCCTAGTTCTACTACATATTGTTGCTTCTTTGCTGCTGATCCTGTTTCTGTATTTGAACCCAGATCTGTGTGAGATTATAGTTTTCTGACATTGATTTAACACCAGACTTCCGGGTCGAGTGAACGCTGGCGCATTTTGGCTGCCGCTGCTCCCTGGACTTCTTGGTGCATTTAAATGTATACTTTAAATGTATACTAACTTTGTATTTTCAGTTGACGAGTGGATTATTATTATTATTTTTTTCACCTCTACGCCGCAATCAACGCTGACTGGTGACTGAATCTGTACATGCTGTGCCCAGCTTAGCACACCTGCCAGTGTGAACTAGCTTGCCTGCTTCCACTCTTCAGCGGTTTCTACCCACGACAACAATGTGGATTAACTTCGCTTGGACTTTACTCACCTGGACTGTTCTGTCATCAACTCAGCATCTTTCAACGGCCGTGTTCCAGTACTCTGCCGCTGAGCTTATTAAGCTCCACCGCTCTCCATACGATCCCCCAGCATCGCCTCTACTTCAACACCCGGACATATTGTATGTACCCCGCCAGCGATACGTCCACCGGGGCTCTCGTCGGACCCTGCAGTACGACGACTCGAACTCTATCAGGTCATTCTGGTCATCTGTCCGCCGTTCACCCCGATACACTCGCCGCCGCCGCCGCCGCCGCGCAGATCACAGTGTTTTAGCCCGCCTAGCTCGGTCGGCTAAAAACACCACTAGCATACTCCCCTCCACAACTGTCAACTTCGGTCTTTTAAACATCCGCTCTCTCTCGGGCAAGGGACATCTCATCCAAGATATCCTCAATGACCGCCAGCTGGATCTGATATGTCTGACAGAAAAGTGGCAGCAGCCGCAGAACTTTATATCTTTAAACGAAGCTACTCCTCCAGGGTTTGTTTACATCGCTGAACCTCGTACTTCCGGCCGTGGGGGAGGTCTCGCGATGATTTACCGCGAGAACTGGAGGATAGCGCCTGTGTCTGCACCGTCTTACAATTCATTTGAATCATCTGTCTGTCAGTTCATTGGATCTACACCAACCATTGTTGCCACTTTTTATCGGCCTCCAAAACCAAACAAGGACTTTATCACAGACTTTTCTGCTCTCCTCACACACCTCCTACTCCTCACTCCAAACCTAATACTCCTGGGGGACTTTAATGTTCGCATGGATTGTCTAAGCAACACTCTCACAAAGGACTTCATATTCTGCTTGAATGGTTTTGGTCTCACTCAACATGTCACTTTTCCCACTCACATCAAAGGGCATGTACTAGATCTCATCTGCTGTTCAGGTGTCTCGCCAGCAGCATGTAGAGCAGAATCTTTCCCATTTTCAGATCACATGCTACTTACTTTTCAGGCCAACGTTTCAGTCTCCAGATCAAACCCTCCTCGCAACATAAGCTACCGTAAAATAAATAATATTAACAATGACCATCTATCTTCTGACATCGACAACCTCCCCAGTCCCGTCAATCTCCATACACCTGATGAACTCGTTTCATATTACAATACCCACCTCCTTCACCTACAGGACATCCACGCCCCTCGTAAAACAAGAACCGTCTCTTTTAATGTTACTGCCCCTTGGTTCACTGCCTCCCTCAGGAAATTAAAATCAAAAGGGCGCCAGCTGGAAAGATTATATAGGAAAACCGGACTCTCCATCCATAGAGAAATGTACTCCAGCCACCTTCTCCGCTACAAGGATTCCATCGCCATTGCCAAATCAACATATTTCTCCAGCTTAATAAACTCAAGTGAAGGAAACTCCAAGGTCCTCTTCTCAGTACTCTCCAGGATTACAGAACCTCCAAATTCACTCCCTCCTCACCTCTACACCTCGGAATTCTGCAATACCCTTGCATCATTTTTCACCTCCAAGATAGAGCTCATTCATCAGCAGCTCATACCCAGTGCTGGTCCTAACCTTCCCCTGCTATTTTCGTTACCTCCGCACAGTTCATTCTCAGTATTTGACCTACCCTCAATCAGCCAAATCTCCAAACTCATCGAGAAATCTAAAACCACAACATCTCAACAGGACCCATTTCCCACTCCTCTTGTCAAGACTACCCTCCACTCACTGTCGCCTCTTATCACCAGCATCATCCAGTCTTCCCTCCAGACTGGAATGGTCCCCTCTGCCCTTAAAGCAGCATCTATCACCCCCACTCTGAAAAAACCTGGCTCTGATCCCACTGACCTCAATAGCTTCCGTCCAATCTCAAATCTTCCGTTCATATCCAAAATCCCAGAAAAAACCGTTGCCACTCAACTCCATTCACACCTCTCTAGCAATGAGTTGTATGAACAATTCCAGTCAGGCTTCCGCCCACTCCATAGTACTGAAACAGCTCTTCTCAAAATCACCAATGACCTCCTCCTGGCTGCTGATTCTGGCTCATTCTCCATTCTTCTCCTGTTGGACCTAAGTTCGGCCTTTGACACCTTTTCTCATCCTATCCTCCTTGACAGACTCTCAACCATCGGCGTCTCAAACGCTCCTCTCAACTGGTTCCAGTCCTATCTTTCTGGTCGTACGCAGACAGTTCAACTAAAGTCATTCACCTCTCCTACAGTTGCTGTCACCACAGGCGTGCCTCAGGGCTCTGTCCTCGGACCTCTACTATTTATCATCTACCTTCTTCCCCTTGGTCATATCTTCCGTCAACATCAAATACATTTTCACTGCTACGCAGATGACACCCAGCTATACATCTCCAGCAAACTGGACTCTGCCCTACCACCTGCCTCCCTTACCAGCTGCCTTCTCTCAATAAAATCCTGGTTCACCTCTAATTTTCTCAAACTAAACAGCAACAAAACAGAAC
>NC_050512.1:7934096-7938147 GCF_002922805.2 Oryzias melastigma | reverse complement strand
TGCCCGGCCTCACGTGGCAAGAGTATGCAGGCAGTACCTGGAGGATGAAGGAATTGAAACAATTGAATGGCCTTCACCATCCCCTGATCCAATAGAACATCTCTGGGACATTATGTTCCGGTCCATTAGGTACCACCAGGTTGTTCCTCAGACTGTACAACAGCTCAGGGATGCCCTTATATAGATCTGGGAGGAAATGCCACAAGACACCATCCGTCGTCTCATTAGGAGCATGCCGCCACGTTGTCAAGCATGCATACAAGCTTGTGGGGGCCACACAAGATACTGAAAAGCATTTTGAGTCGCAGAAATTAAGTTTTGGAAAAGAATTGACTATCCTGCCACATCTTCATTTCACTCTGATGTTATGGTGTCTACACAATTGAGCCTCTGTAGGCTGAAAACTTTTATTTCCATTAAAAGACTTGGCATCCTTTTGTTCCTAATGTTAACGTCTTTATTTTATTCAAAGGAACAGGAAGTACATCCACAGCAGTAGGGGGCAGTATAGAGCCTTTTTTTTAACACTCATTGGGAAATTACTGCAACACAACACTCTGCACTTCAGTTTGCACACCAGGTGTTCCTCTCCTGGTTTGATGTACCCCTCTGGCTGCTCCATGTAGAGTTCTTCCTCCAAATGTCCATTTAGGAATGCAGTTATTACATCCATCTGGTGCACATGTAGGTTATTCTGGATGGCAAACGACAGTAATGTACGGATTTAACTGAATCGCACCACAGGTGAAAAGGTTTTATCATAGTCAGAACCGTACAACTGTGAGTATCCCTTGACAACAAGTCTGCACTTGTATCTCTCCACTTCTTCATCACTTTGATGTTTGACTTTGAACACTTATCTTGATCCTATGAGTCTTTTATCTTTTGGTAACTCTACCCAGTCCCATGTCTTATTTTCCAAAAGTGACTGATATTCTAAATCAGCTGCATCCTGCCATTCTTTTGTATTGGGACTCATCAATGCTTCTTTCAGGGTACTTGGTTCTGTAACACAACATACATTAGCATAATGATCAACAGTCATCACATCAGCGTACTCATCATATCCAAATCTCTTTGGTGCTTTTCGAACTCTTTCTCCTCTTTTTGCAGTGTCCACAAAAGTGATCTCATTGTCCTGTGTTTCTTTTTCGGCTGTGTCCAAGTTTACTTCGTTTTCTGAAGAGAAGACCTCTTCTTCCTGGTTTTGGCCAAAGTCTGATTCATTGAAAATCACATCCCGACGAATCAGGATCTTTCTTCTTTTTTCATCAAACAGACGATAGCCTTTACCATTGTTTGCATATCCCACAAACCTGAGTTTAACAGCTTTCTTCGCAAGTTTTCTCCTCTCTTCATCCGGTACATATGCATAAGCAACACAACCAAACACTCTCATATGACTGAGATCTGGTTTTTTGCCACACCATCGCTGGTAAGGTGTCTCTTTCTTCAGAACAGATGTGGGCAGCCTGTTCTGTATGTACGCTGCAGTTGCCACAGCCTCTGCCCAGTACATCTTTGGTAACTTAGCATGTGACAACATGCTTCTCGCTGCTTCCACCAGTGTTCTGTTTTTTCTTTCTGCAACACCATTTTGCTGTGGTGAGTGAGGTACAGTCATCTCATGGTGAATGCCTTGGATCTTCAAATATTCTTGAAACTCTTTTGATGTGTACTCACCACCATTGTCTGTCCTCAGTCGTATTACTCTTCTTCCACATTCATTTGAGAAGATCTTTACAAACTCCTTGAATCTGCTGAGGACCTCATTTTTGTGTTTCATGAAGTACACTTTACAGCATTGAGAGTAGTCATCTATAAAAGTTACAAAGTACTTTGCTCCTCCAATAGATTCAGTCTGCATGGGTCCACAGACATCACTATGAATCAGGTGCATCTTGCATCTGGAACGAATTTATCCCACTGCCTTGTATGGTTTTCTCGCCAACTTGCCTTCTACACAGCCCTCACAGAAAGAAGGTTCCTTTTCTGTAGAGTAGTCCACTCCCTTCACTAAGTCTTTCAGTTCTTTCAGCTTAGTGGTATGACCGAGGCGCTGGTGCCAAAGGCTAGCTGCTACTGATGCACTTGTTGCAGCATGCTGTGTAGATGAAGCTCCTTCCACATCCAGCTGGTACAGACCGTCAGGTCTTTGTGTTCCCATTCCTTGTAGAGTTCCATCTTCACCACGTATGTAGCAACGTGACCTTTTGAACTGTACAGCATTTCCTTTCTTTGTTGCTGCTCCCACTGAGAAAAGATTTCCAGAAAGTTTTGGAACATAAAGAACATCAAACATGGTGGCATTTTTTACTCTGCTCACTTTAAATGTCATTCTCATTTGGACATTGCCAAGTCCCAGGGCTTCAACCACCCTGCCATCACCAAGTTTTACAGACTGCTTTTCTGTAAATTGTTGGTAGTCTTGAAGAATGTTTTTATCACACGCCATGTGCTTTGATGCTCCAGAATCAATCAGCCAAACAGATTGTTGTGGACTGTCAGATGTATTTTCCTCTTCAGCAATGAATGCGCTCTCAGATGAGTCTCCTGCATCCTCACATATCATGCTTTTGGCCTTGTGGTTTTTGTTTCTCTTTTTCCAGCTTGGACAATCACGCTTTATGTGACCTTCTTTACCACACTTGTAACACCTCCAAGAGCTTCTTTCAGCTCCCACTGTCTTACAGTTGGCCTGCATTTCTCCACGTGTTTGTGTGGACATGGCTGATGCGCTACTTGATGCAGCACAGCTGGAGTTAGCATTAGCATTCATTCGCTTTTGTTCTTCATTTATCAATGCTTGCTGAACAAACGTCAGAGTTAGCTTGTCCATTTTTGTTTCAAGAGCCGTAACTAATGTTGTATAGCTTGATGGCAAACTCCCCAGCAGTGTTACGATCTGATCTTCCTCTTCAATTACAGCACCTATTGCTCTTAATTGATCAGTCAGTTCCTTCATTCATTTTAAATGCTCATTCAAACTTTCCCCTTCTTTCATTTCAGATCAGAAATATTTTTTTTTTTTTAGGAACAGTTTGTTTGCCAAAGCATCTCTTTCAAAATGTCCTCTTAGTGTGGTCCTCACTTCTTTTGGTGTCTGACAGCTTGTAATCAGGTACAACTGGGGTGTACTTACATTAAGTACCAGCACGGAGAAAGCCTTTTCCTTCCGTTTCTCCAAATCTCCTCGAGCTTCAGCATTAGCATTGGGAGCTATTGCCTCTGTCTCCATTACCATGCCCCACAGACCTTTAGCTTTCAGCAAATGCTCCATCTGAAACTTCCACATTGCCCAGTTTTCTGGTCCGCTCAACTTGTCAATAAACAGCTCATCTTCCATTGTGAGACCCACAATATTGTCTACCAGACCCCAGAAAAAACTGTGTTAGCTTATTAGCCACGTTCTGGGCCCATAACCTGTTGTTAACGTCTTTATTTTATTCAACAGAACAGGAAGTACATCCACAGCAGTAGGGGGCAGTATAGAGCCTTTTTAACACTCATTGGGAAATTACTGCAACACAACACTCGTCAGTCACGCCACACACCATCAGCCTCTCGCTCCGGATCTCCTCCTCGTTTCATGTCTTCTATTCCATTCCTGTCTGGGCATCAGCTCCAAAATAACCACGGACAATAAAGTAACTGTCAAACTTCATCTACCTCCCGTAATCCTGCCGGGTTATAGCATATGGGTCAGCTTCGCTCCGCGACCATGACATTTGTTGTCATTGTACAGAAAACAAAAATCCGCAGCAGTTCCCGTGTGCAAAAAATCCAAGAAAAAGAAAAAAAGAGAAGAGGTAGCTAGCAATGAAATATGTAAAACAGTAGAAATAAGGAGTTCTTGTCTGTCCACATTTAAGGCTGAGACAGACTGTGGGTAAAAGCTGTTTGATTTTGTTCTGAAAAATAGTTTTATGGATTAAAATGCCTGAAAACAAAAAGTATGTTTTAGTTACTGTTAGGTTCAAACAACCTGAAACATTTCTCTGAAAGGAAGACAAGAGAGGGGTCAGTTCTTAAATCAGATTTTACTTGCACA
>NC_050512.1:7933533-7933762 GCF_002922805.2 Oryzias melastigma | reverse complement strand
GTTAAAACATTTACTATAAATTACTAGATTAACCTTTAGGATAAAATATACTTTTAAACACCCACTCCAATAAAAATCATGTTTTGGGAGTTTTTAACATGTTCTTGTAGCATTTTTCACATGATGGAGGACATATGTCATACAGTGTATAGACCACCAAACCCTCCTTCCTGTTTTATTGAAGAATTTTCTGAATTTTTATCATCTGTTCATATTAGATTTAATAGGA
>NC_050512.1:7921635-7927426 GCF_002922805.2 Oryzias melastigma | reverse complement strand
GTTGTTAGCAAGTTATTAGTAAGTAAGTAATTAGTTAGCAAGCTGGTAGTAGGGCGGCCTTGGTGGAGCGGTAGAGCGATCGACCCCTGATCGGAGGATTGCGGGTTTGATTCTCCCCTTGCCCACACTGCCTGCCCATGTATAAATATACGCCATTTATAATTTAGTAAGTAGGTTAGTTGCTAGTAGGTTATTACGTAAGTAGGAAGTAGTTGTATTAGTAGTAGTTGTTGTTTAGTACAACAATTTAGGGGATATATAAAAACTAAATAAGTACGGAAGTCGAAAACGGTCCAACCGTTTTCGACTTCTGTACGCAAGTAACTCTGCCTTAGTGATTTTTTTTTTTACAAGTCACTTTGCCAGTCCCAAGCCTGGAAAAAAGAGGAGGGTAAACTTCTGGTGTTTATATTTTATTGTTTGTCTTATAATTATTATTTTTTTTCTCAGAGGATCATCCTTGTGCTTATCCTAGCCATGCTAACACTAATGCACAACTGATGGTCTCTCACAAATTAAGTGGACATATGGGGGAGGAGGTGGAATCTACTATATAAATCGGTTTAAAAGTCAGTCATACTGTGACATTATGTAACACGTATTTTAAGACAGAATTCAATTTTTTTTATTTCTATTAATATTTGTGTGAAAAAAGCCTAATAAAAATGGTGAACACAAAACGTGTTGAGGTGAGAACAGGTTTAATCGATGCCTTTGGCGGCGAAGTTTGCCAAAATGCCAGAAAGATTGACAAAAAAAGGTCAAAAGCATCTGGTATCCAATTTAGCTGACTCACATTGATTACATCTGCCTTTCAGCAGCCCGAGGCTGCGTTTCTTCAGAATAAGCGGAGTTTCATTAATTGTGTCAAATGTTGAAGAGTTATCATAACCAAAAGAATGTAAACCCTGGACCTAAAGCTCCAATGTTAAACCTAATTAATTTTTTCAGAAGTTATGCCTGTGAGCAGAACTTCAGTCTCGGTTTTTGAACGGAAAAAAAGCTCTCGCTAGTTTTACTTTGAAAACCAGAAGCTTCACCATTACGAAGATGTGCGACCAAGGGCTGCACGGTGGCGCAGTGGTTAGCGCTCTTGCCTCACAGCGAGAAGGCCCCGGTTCAAATCCTGCCTGGGACCTTTCTGTGTGGAGTTTGCATGCGTGGGTTTTCACCGGGGACTCCGGCTTCCCCCCACCATCCAAAAACATGCTTCATAGGTTAATTGGTGACTCTAAATTGCCCCTAGGTGTGAATGTGAGAGTGGATGGGTGTGTGATTGCCATGCATGAAATCGACACGGGGGATGCAAAACCGATCAAAATGCACCCACGTAGAGTCCCCCTTCATTTACAACAGGAAGTGTCAGAGAATATTGACCAAATGCTTGCTAATGATATAATCAGGCCATCATGCAGTCCATGGGCAGCTCCAGTTGTTTTGGTCAAAAAAAAAGGGGGAGGACTGCGATTTTGTGTTGACTACAAAAAATTGAATGATGTCACTAGAAAAGATGCATACCCCCTTCCCAGGATTGACGATGCATTAGACAGCCTTAGTCAGGCATGTTGGTTTTCTACACTTGATTTAGCCAGTGGCTACTGGCAGGTGGAGGTGGACCACAGGCACAGACATAAAACTGCATTTGCAACCCGACAAGGGTTGTATGAGTTTAATGTATTAAGTTTTGGATTGTGCAATGCACCTAGTACTTTCCAAAGGTTGATGGATTTGATCCTTGCCGACCTGCAGTGGACAACATGTCTGGTTTATTTAGACGACATCATAGTATTTGGTCGTTCATTTCAGGAACATCTAAACCGTCTTGATGGGGTGTTAGGGAAGCTCAAACAGGCTAGCCTAAAAGTCAAACCATCAAAGTGCAACTTATTTTCCACCCAAGTCCAATACCTTGGTCATGTTATTTCTTCTGACGGGGTGATGACAGACCCCTCCAAGGTGGAGGCAGTTAGGGGATGGCCAGTGCCAAGAAATGTAACGGAAGTACAGAGTTTCCTGGGGTTAGCATCCTATTACAGGCGTTTTGTAAAGGGATTTGCTGACATTGCTAGGCCTTTGCACCAGCTTGCTGAGAAGGGGAAACGGTTCCATTGGAGTGAGGCTTGCCAAAACTCGTTTGATCAGTTAAAAATCACGGACCACAATTCTCTGCGATGGTTGCACAATTTTCAGGGCTTAGAAGGTCAGTTAGCTCGGTGGATGGAACAACTCGCAAACTTTGAATATAAGATCATTCATCGTCCGGGAAATCACTGTAATGCAGATGCACTTTCACGTTTACCAGCTTGTGTTGACCGTAGCCTGTTGCCATCAAAAGACCGTTTGCTGACCAATTCTAAAGTGTGCGTTTTGCAAGAGACACTGCCGTCTGAGCCTCAGGGAGCTGCAGGGGTGGATGAGCTGGCACAAGCACAGGGTGAAGACCCTGAACTAAGCCAACTTATTAAAAGCAAAAAAGAAATCGGGGGCGTTTTTCCAGACTCTCCGGATCTGCAGAAGTTTGCCCCAGTGTTGCACCAACTGCAGATTCAGCAATCTAGGTTGGTGAGGATTCCTTCGGTGAACTCAGACGCAGCTTCTTGTGTACATGTTGTGTTACCCAAGCACATGGTGCCCCTTGTTCTCAGACAGCTTCACAATGAGTCAACTGGTGGCCATCTGGGAGTTCAGAAACTCCAAGCGAAAGTGAAGGACCGTTTTTATTGGCCTGGCTGGTTTCAGGATGTAAAGGGCTGGGTGAGAAACTGTGCCGACTGTGCCTCACGGAAGTCACATGGGAGACATCCTTGTGCACCCATGCAAACTTCTGTTCCGTCCCGACCATTTGATAGAGTGGCACTTGATATCCTTGGACCCCTGCCGTAACTCAAAAAAAAAATAAGTACATCCTTGTGGTGGGCGACTATTTTTCGAAGTGGACAGAAGCGTTTCCTCTCCAGAACCAAGAAGCTCACTCCATAGCAAAAACACTCACTGAAGAGTGGGTTTGTCGCTTTGGGGCTACACGCAGTATTCACTCTGATCAAGGTCGTAATTTTGAATCTACCCACTTTAAAGAATTGTGCAGACTCTTAAACATCCATAAATCTAGAACTTCACCATATCATCTACAGTCGGACGGCTTAATCGAGCGTTTTAACCGTACCCTCTTGTCAATGTTGTCTCTTTTTGTAGAGGACAATCAGCTGAACTGGGACTCTCTTTTACCATATGTGATGTTGGCGTACCGCACTAGTGCCCACGCCAGTACATCTTTTACTCCTTACAAAGTTTTATTTGGGCAAGAAATTGTTTTGCCTGTGGACGTCATGCTGAATGTTGGAGAAAACAGAGCTTTTTCATCTGTAGATGAATATGTCACTAGGTTGCAAGAGACCTTATCCTCTGTGGTGGATGCAGTCAGGAGACATCAGGCTCATGCTACTGCACAACAGAAAGCTTCGTACGATTTCGGGGCCAACTTCCAGTATTTTTCGGAAGGAGAATTGGTCTGGGTACACAACAAGGCAAGGAAGCGGGGAGTTTGTTCAAAGCTTCAGAGACGCTTTAAAGGCCCTTTTAGAGTTCTGGAAAGGATTACAGAGGTGCTCTATAGGCTAGCTCCAGTGGAGGGAGGAAAGGAAAGTGTTGTGCATTTTAACAGACTCAAACCATATACCTCTTCTTTGACAGCCTCATCAACCCAGGGATCCCAAAGGGGACAGCAAGACAGGATCTTGACAGAGGAGACAGAGTCTAATGATGTGGAGGACTGTGCGCTTGAGACCAGCACCCCATATGATGTTCCTGCGACCTGTTCTGGACCGGCCGTGGAAGCCAGAGTACCAGATCAGAGGGCGCGACCAGTACGCCAAAGGAAACCACCCGGCAGATTCAACGACTTTGCCATAGACTATAGGTCTTAAGACTTCCGGAGTAAGTCCTTTTTTTTAAGAAGGGGAGGAGTGTGACAAGAATCTGCAGCGTCACTGTGTGGATGATGCAACAGCCAGCACAGGTGATGATCATTTTCACCTGATGATGAACTGATTAAAAGGGAAGCGGGGAGGATCTTCACATGAGCATTCTGCCAGAGCTGCCAGCCACTCAAACTTGCGGGGAGGGTGCCGCTCGCTGCTGTTTAGGGCTGCCGGCGGTGAAGACAGGTAGCGAGGAGGAGCTGTTCCAGCGTGAGGAGGGGAGGCTGGACGCCTTCTTTAGAAAGAGGAGGGCCGGGACTAGGAGTGAGCTGGTTGCCGGCGCTCTGACCTCATCCGTCTGCCACCACGTGACATTGCAGCCCAGACGCTGCTGATCATCTCCGCCGCCCGGAGCAGTCATACCCCGAGAAGCCGGACGGCGCTGAAGCTTAGACCCCCCGGGGAGGGGTCTCGTCAGCTGGGCGAGTTAAGTAGCACTTCCTCCCACACGCCTATTTTAAAGACTCCTGTTGTTTTAGCGCATCTAATCATTTTATGGGGAGGGTTGGCCCGCAGGGATTTTAGTTCCCCTTTTAGGTCTGGGTGTTTGCATGCAGTTTGTAGTGCCTCAGCTAGAGGGTGTTTTATTATTGCTGTGAAGTTGAACTTGTCACTGTGGTTTTTACGGAACTCTATTTATTCTGCAGGCTTCCCTCCTCCACTGTTTTAGGAGTTGCTGTTTTAGCGTTTTTAATAAAGCACATTATTGTTTGAGTAACGTCTCTTGTGATTCCTGGCTTCTGACTGACAGGATCATTCCCTGTCTGGGAACCCCCACAAAACATTACAGTATGGTCGAGTCGGGGTGGGATTACATAAGTTCGCTTCCTTCCACTCCCTTTCAAGTGATCAACTTGTGATTTATTAAGTGATATGTAATGTATTATTACCTGATTGCTTGAAATAAACCATTTCATTCATTCATTCATTCAAGTCCTGTTAGCTGTCACACAGCTAGAGCGCGGGGCGCTGCTGCAGCTGCGGCCGTGATCGGGAACCATTTGGAGCATAAACACGAACCGGAACCGTAATCCTAACCTTAACGTTTCCTCCAAATCCGTGCAGCAAAGAAAAAAAAGTTCAGAACCAACTGCAGAATTTAGAAAATTAGATGTGAATACCGTTGTTACTTTACATCAGTGGCGGGCCGTGCATTTCACACCTAGGCCTTCAGTAGTGCTCCATCTGAATCAATCCAACCCTCATTAACTATTTTATGGCAATAAAACTTCTACTGCAGGTACAGCTGCCACACACACACCAAAAGCATAAAAAATAACCTGATAAAATTTCAATATTATGTAGGGAGATAGCAAAATTTTACTCACCAAAAATCCAGATTATTTAAACACAAAATCCATCCTTTCTATCCTCAAGAAGATTTCAATCACTCTGTCGTGCAGAATCCATGCGTTTCGCAGATGGAAAGTGTTCCGTGGCTGTGATAAGCTGGAAAAGGCTGCATGCGGGAAATGTTCTGGTATTCCTGAAGCCTCTTGTGGTCCAGGAGGGAGACAAACATCAGTTTTTGTGATTATGAAATCTGGTCTGTGTCTGGAAAATGATATTGTCGGTAGTGCGCGCGAGGATTTTGCGCTGCACCTCTCCGTGAGCTCGGAGCGCCCGCGGTGCGTTCAGGGGCCTCGTAGATTTCCTCGTATCGGCTTCTCTCCCGCTCAAAGGAGTCACGGAACTCCTTTACCCGTGCCAGACAAAACTGTGCTATAACTTTACCCAGACATTCATTTTCCACCAAAAATCAGACGACGAGACGCTTTCCACTGACAACATCTTCAAACCTGACACGCCGCTCC
>NC_050512.1:7907825-7911870 GCF_002922805.2 Oryzias melastigma | reverse complement strand
TTGCAGAAATTAAGTTTTGGAAAAAATGGACTAGCCTGCCACATCTTCATTTCACTCTGATGTTATGGTGTCTACACAATTGAGCCTCAGTAGGCTGAAAACTTTTATTTCCATTAAACGACTTGGCATCCTTTTGTTCCTAATGTTAACGTCTTTATTTTATTCAACAGAACAGGAAGTACATCCACAACAGTAGGGGGCAGTATAGAGCCTTTCTTTAACACTCATTGGGAAATTACTGCAACACAACACTCTGCACTTCAGTTTGCACACCAGGTGTTCCTCCCCTGGTTTGATGTACCCCTCTGGCTGCTCCATGTAGAGTTCTTCCTCCAAATGTCCATTTAGGAATGCAGTTATTACATCCATCTGGTGCACATGTAGGTTATTCTGGATGGCAAACGACAGTAATGTACGGATTTAACTGAATCGCACCACAGGTGAAAAGGTTTCATCATAGTCAGAACCGTACAACTGTGAGTATCCCTTGGCAACAAGTCTGCTCTTGTATCTCTCCACTTCTTCATCCCTATGATGTTTGGTTTTGAACACTTATCTCAATCCTATGAGTCTTTTATCTTTTGGTAACTCCACCAAGTCCCATGTCTTGTTTTCCAAAAGTGACTGATATTCTAAATCAGCTGCATCCTGCCATTCTTTTGTATTGGGACTCATCAATGCTTCTTTCAGGGTACTTGGTTCTGTAACACAACATACATTAGCATAATGATCAACAGTCATCACATCAGCGTACTCATCATATCCAAATCTCTTTGGTGCTTTTCGAACTCTTTCTCCTCTTTTTGCAGTGTCCACAAAAGTGATCTCATTGTCCTGTGTTTCTTTTTCGGCTGTGTCCAAGTTTACTTTGTTTTCTGAAGAGAAGACCTCTTCTTCCTGGTTTTGGCCAAAGTCTGATTCATTGAAAATCACATCCCGACGAATCAGGATCTTTCTTCTTTTTTCATCAAACAGACGATAGCCTTTACCATTCTTTGCATATCCCACAAACCTGAGTTTAACAGCTTTCTTCTCAAGTTTTCTCCTCTCTTCATCTGGTACATATGCATAAGCAACACAACCAAAACTCTCATATGACTGAGATCTGGTTTTTTGCCACACCATCGCTGGTAAGGTGTCTCTTTCTTCAGAACAGATGTGGGCAGCCTGTTCTGTATGTACGCTGCAGTTGCCACAGCCTCTGCCCAGTACATCTTTGGTAACTTAGCATGTGACAACATGCTTCTCGCTGCTTCCACCAGTGTTCTGTTTTTTCTTTCTGCAACACCATTTTTCTGTGGTGAGTGAGGTACAGTCATCTCATGGTGAATGCCTTGGGTCTTCAAATATTCTTGAAACTCTTTTAATGTGTACTCACCACCATTGTCTGTCCTCAGTCGTATTACTCTTCTTCCACATTCATTTGAGAAGATCTTTTCAAACTCCTTGAATCTGCTGAGGACCTCATTTTTGTGTTTCATGAAGTACACTTTACAGCATTGAGAGTAGTCATCTATAAAAGTTACAAAGTACTTTGCTCCTCCAATAGATTCAGTCTGCATGGGTCCACAGACATCACTATGAATCAGGTGCATCTTGCATCTGGAACGAATTTATCCCACTGCCTTGTATGGTTTTCTCGCCAACTTGCCTTCTACACAGCCCTCACAGAAAGAAGGTTCCTTTTCTGTAGAGTAGTCCACTCCCTTCACTATGTCTTTCAGTTCTTTCAGCTTAGTGGTGTGACCGAGGCGCTGGTGCCAAAGGCTAGCTGCTACTGATGCACTTGTTGCAGCATGCTGTGTAGATGAAGCTCCTTCCACATCCAGCTGGTACAGACCGTCAGGTCTTTGTGTTCCCATTCCTTGTAGAGTTCCATCTTCACCACGTATGTAGCAACGTGACCTTTTGAACTGTACAGCATTTCCTTTCTTTGTTGCTGCTCCCACTGAGAAAAGATTTCCAGAAAGTTTTGGAACATAAAGAACATTAAACATGGTGGCATTTTTCACACTGCTCACTTTGAATGTCATTCTCATTTTGACATTGCCAAGTCCCAGGGCTTCAACCACCCTGCCATCACCAAGTTTTACAGACTGCTTTTCTGTAAATTGTTGGTAGTCTTGAAGAATGTTTTTATCACACGCCATGTGCTTTGATGCTCCAGAATCAATCAGCCAAACAGATTGTTGTGGACTGTCAGATGTATTTTCCTCTTCAGCAATGAATGCGCTCTCAGATGAATCTCCTGCATCCTCACATATCATGCTTTTGGCCTTGTGGTTTTTGTTTCTCTTTTTCCAGCTTGGACAATCACGCTTTATGTGACCTTCTTTACCACACTTGTAACACCTCCAAGAGCTTCTTTCAGCTCCCACTGTCTTACAGTTGGCCTGCATTTCTCCACGTGTTTGTGTGGACATGGCTGATGCGCTACTTGATGCAGCACAGCTGGAGTTAGCATTAGCATTCATTCGCTTTTGTTCTTCATTTATCAATGCTTGCTGAACAAACGTCAGAGTTAGCGTGTCCATTTTTGTTTCAAGAGCCTTAACTAATGTTTTATAGCAGGGGTCTCAAACTCAAATCAGCCGGGGGCCACGGGAGGTGGAGTCTTGGTGAGGCTGGGCAGCATTAGGATTTTCACAAGAAAATCGCTGAGAAAACATTCCAATGTTCTTTAAATATCTTTATTTTTAACACAAAATAATGAATAAATAATGAACGACGTGTATAGATCTTTGTCCGTGTTGATTTATATATATATATAAAAAATAAGGGTAGTTAATGTCTGTTTCTGAAATAGTTTATATTGAAGATTAAATTTAAGATATGTTGCTAGGGGGTAGGATTGAAAAAAGTTTTTTTTAACTTTTTCCTACTCCATTTCGAACTACATACTAGAGGTGTAATGTATTTATTTATAATTTATATAGAATTTTCTCTTGTTTTCTTGTTTTTTACCATGTACATTAAAAGATGAATAAAAAAAACAAATAAATTAGTAATAAATAAATAAAATAATAATAATGACCATACAACAGATAGACAACTGAAGAAACCACGTATTGACTGACTGACTAGAGAAAACAAATTATTTTTGCTCAGTTTGAAATATCTGTATTAACAGATCCTCCTTCAGAGTTAGAGAAGCCCCGGTACCGAGAAAATCTTTGAAGGATTTCATTTTATGTAGATTATTGTAGAACTCTCCTCACAATAAATAAATCTGACCTACAGTGGTGGACAAAAGTGTTGGTACCCCTCAGTTAAAGAAGGACAAACCCACAATTCTCACTGAAATCACTTGAAACTTACAAAAGTAACAATAAAAAAAAATAAAGAAAATTAAACAATCAAAATCAGCCATCAATTTTGAATTGTTGATTAACATAATTAAAAAAAAAAACAAACTAATGAAACAGGCCTGGACAAAAATGATGTCACCTCAATAAAAGATTGAAAACTATTTGACCAGAGTGACATGACAGGTGTGTCCTTTAATTGACATCACAGGTGTTTTATTTATTGTTACTTTTGTAAGTTTTGACTGATTTCAGTGAGAATTGTGGGTTTGTCCTCCTTTAACTGAGGAGTACCAACAATTTTTTCCACCACTGTATGTGTCTTCCATTCATTGGAGGTGTGGCTGCATCAGAGCACATTCGGGGCGGAGGGGGGAGCGGGGAGTCTGTTTTCCATGGGGATTCCATTGAAACGCGTGTAGCAGAATATCGGACTTCTATCGCGTTTACATGGACTGGAATGCGCGCCGACACAGCCGGCGTGTGAACCTTAAAAGTCACAGACACGCCCACGCAGGTGCGAGCCAAGCTCAGGATCACGTTTGACAGGCGGGTGCAGCGGATCGCCGCGCGGGGCGGGCTATAGGTCTGTGGCTCGGAGCTTGTGGAGTTCTGGTTAGGAACAGTCAGCACGTCAAAAAACGTATTTCTCGACATCATATATGTCTCTCATTCTTTTTTTTATTTTTTTTTAACTTGTCCTGTCCAACAGCTGAGCCAACAGATGTGGGCTGAGAGCT
>NC_050512.1:7900109-7906699 GCF_002922805.2 Oryzias melastigma | reverse complement strand
GGCCGCGAGTTTGAGACCCCTGGTATAAAGTCACGTGGCACCAAGAGCTCAGTCCCAACTTCTTCTCGCTCGTGTGCGTAGTAGATATTTGTCTCCACTGCGTGTTGAGTTCTCTTTAATCTACCTGCTGCCTGTAGCCTTGTGACGTTCGCGTCGGAGTTGTGAGAGTGTCTCACCCTCCAGAGGCTGCGCGGGTGGTTTTCCGCTGCGGCGTGCACCTGCCGCCGCTTGCCTTTGTGGCTTTTCCTTTGGTTTGTTTTTTTTTTTCAGATTGGACCAGCACGCTCGGACATACCAGCTGCCGACTACCGCCGTTCGCGGCTCTCGCCCGGTGGCGTTTTCTGCCGTGGGCTCACGCCGCCGTTGCTTCCTGGCTGACGTGTTTTTTTGCTTAAGTCCCCGTGGCGCTTTTCTGCCCGAGGGCTGATACCGCCGTTGTTTCCTGGCCCGGACGTGTTTTTGCTGTGAGACCCAGTGGCGTTCTCTGCCCGTGGTTGCCTGCCTGCCTGCCTGCCGTTCCTGCTGCGCGTGGACGCTTCTGCTCCCTCCATCCTTCGCTCGGTGGTGTTCTCTGTCGTGGGTCGGCTGGTGTTTCTATCTTCTGGGTCTCGGCTGTTCTCGCCTTTGATACCCTGCTGGGCCGGCTCGGTCATGTTGGCATCCTTTTGTTGCGGGGACTGCCATGCCCCCATGCCACATGGTGACGGGCATGACTTGTGCCCCCCTTGTTTGGGTCTGGAACATCTCCGGGCGGGTCTGACCGCGGACGCTTGCCCTGACTGCAGCGTTTTACCCCTGACTGTGAGGGCTGATCGCGTGGAGGCCGTCGAACACGCTCTGAGGGACGCGTCTCCTGGACCTGCGGACGTACCTCCCGTACGGCTACCGTCTCGGAAGTGTTCTTCCTCGACGCCGCTACCCGCCATGGAACCCCGCGCCCGTTCGGGGGATCCTGATGGCCGTTCCCTCACAGTTGAGGAGCTGTCGTCTGAGTTGGCTCAGATGTAGTCTCTCCTGCTGGGGTTGCAGAGTGACCGGGACCGTGCGGTCTGCCCTACCTGGACGACTGGCTGGTCTGTGCCTCTTCTCGCACAGAAGTGCTTCGGGACACCCGACGCGTGCTGGACCATGTGGGACACCTTGGCTTTCGTGTCAAACTCGCCAAGAGGGACCTGGTTCCGACACAGGCCACGGTTTTCCTCGGCGTGTCTCTGGACTCTGTGGCCATGTCAGCCTGCCCCTCCCCTCAACGGGTGGACGATGTCCTCACGTCGTTCGGGAGGCTCTCTACCGTCCCGGCGAGAGGTGGTGTTCAAAGATGCCTCCGCCGTGGGCTGGGGTGCAACATGGTGCGGCCTGACTGTGCAGGGTGTCTGGTCTCCGCTTCAGCGGCTACATCAATGTCAGGCCACATCAATGTCCTGGAGCTGATGGCTGTCCATTTGGGGCTGCAACACTTTCTACCGAGGCTGCACGGCCGCCATGTTCTGGTGCGTTCCGACAACATCTCTGTGGTCTCCCAGATCAACCACCTGGGAGGGACGCGGTCGGCTCGTCTCTTGCGGGTGACGACTCGTCTCCTCACATGGGCTGCCTCACACTTCGCCAGTATCCGGGCCGCCTATGTTCCAGGGTCTGCGAACCAAGTGGCCGATTTCCTGTCCCGGAACAGGCTTCTGCCGGGCGAGTGGCGTCTCCACCCAGAGGTGGTGGAGCTCCTCTGGTCCACCCTGGGCAGGGCGGAGGTGGACCTGTTTGCCTCGGCGGGGACTGCTCAGTGTCCACTGTGGTTCTCCCTTGTGGACGACTCGGGCCCTCTGGGTCAGGATGCGCTGGCCCACGACTGGCCACACGTCCTCCTTTATGCCTTTCCTCCGCTCCCCCTGATTTATCCCACCCTCCTGCGGGTTCTCCAGATGGGTCACCGGCTCCTCTTGGTGGCCCCCTTTTGGCCAGCTCGGATTTGGTTTCCACTGCTGCACAGGCTCTGCTGCTCCTCGCCAGTTCGCCTCCCCGACAGGCGGGACTTACTGTCTTAGCTGGGGGGTCGGGTGCTCCACCCAGACCCCGGTCGCCTCCGGCTGCACGCCTGGTTGCTTCAGGGCCGGAGGTAGCCCCCGATGCCTTAGATCCCGACGTCTGGCACACGGTGTTGAACGCCCGTGCTCCTTCCACTAGACGTCTCTACTCGGACCGGTGGCGTCTTTTTGACCGATGGTGTCTTCGCTCGGGTTGTGTTGCGGAGTCCTGTGAGGTCAGCACCATTCTGCGCTTCCTCCAGGACTTACTCGCTCAGGGTCGCTCGCCTTCCACCCTGTGGGGGTACGTGGCTGCCATTTCCATCCACCATGTCAGGATTGATGGAGTCCCTGTTGGTCGCTGCCGCCTGGTATCCCAGTTTCTTCGCGGTGCTCGTCGGCTGCATCCCCCCCGTCGCCTGGTGGCTCCTCTGTGGGACCTGTCCCTTGTGCTGGCTGCGCTCCGTCTGCCGCCGTTTGAGCCTTTACCGTCGGCTGACCTCAAGTGGCTCTCTTTTAAGACCGCCTTCTTGCTGGCTATGGCCTCCTCCAAGCGTGTTGGTGAGCTCCAAACGCTGTCTGTACATTCTGACTGTCTGCGGTGGTCCCCTGATGGCTCAGGGGTTTGTCTTTGGCCGGACGCGTCCTTCATTCCTAAGGTTGCTGCGTCGCCATTCTGCCATTAGCCAGTGCGCCTTACCCGCTTTGACGTTGGTGCCCCGGAGGAGTGCCTGTGTCCTGTCCGTGCCCTCCAGCGGTATGTGGAGGTGACCGCAGGGTTTCGATCTACTGATCGCCTCTTTGTTTGCTTCGCTGGCCCTCGCAGGGGACGGGCACTGTCGAAGCAGCGGTTGGCCCACTGGGTTGTGGGTGCCATTCAACGGGCTTATGCCATGCACGACCGTCCTGTACCACCCGGCGTGTCGTGTCATTCCACCAGGGCCGTTTCCACGTCCTGGGCTGCCGCCCACGGGGTGCCGTTGGAGTCGATCTGCGAGGCTGCCTCCTGGTCATCCCTGGATACGTTTACGCGGTCCTATAGGGTCAATGTGCCTGACCCCAACCCCATGGATGGCGGCTTGCTGACGCGTCGCAATGAGGTGAGGTTGTGTTCCGTTCTGGACCCCTCGGGACTTTGTTGCCATTGGCCATCCAGTGCTTGAAGCACCGCCTCTGGCGGTCAGGAGGGATGAAATAGAACGAAAGTTACGTCTGTAACTACGGTTCTATGAATCCCGGATGACCGCCAGAGCTCCTGGTCCCTCGGGCTCCTCGGGCTCCTTGTGTTCTCGCGAGAAGTGTTGGGACTGAGCTCTTGGTGCCACGTGACTTTATACCCTCACGTGGGGTCACCAGGAGGTCACAGGTGACTTTGTTGTCATTAATTCTCGAACTACGCATGCGCATGAAGGATCATTCAGTTCTTGAAGCATCGCCTCTGGCGGTCATCCGGGATTCATAGAACCGTAGTTACAGACGTAACTTTCGTTCGCCACGTTCGCCAGCAAGTTGCACACCGGAACATGACGCAGGATGCACAGCAGGATCTCATCGGGCAAGTCGGACATTCCTGCGTATGTGGAGGACATCGTGTCCTCCACACGCACAGCCTGGGAAGAAAAGCAGGTCGTGAAAAATACATTTTTAGATCAAAACCAAATTCAAAGAGTATTTAAGATACAAAGATCTTCAACTGGAATGTTCAACACTGCGTCTCAGTAAAATATACTTAAAATTCTAGTGTTTATTCCATATTGTATATATAACAACATCTCTTACACTTTCTGGTTAGATTTTGTTATTTAACTGCTCACAAAACACAACAAAAATCTTCCATAAATAACAACAAGGAAGTAGGACTTTAGAATGGCTCACGTTTGTGTTGTCTTGCTTATCTTCTAGTAAGCAAAAGAGGCGCTATTGTAGTGTTAAACAGACTTTTTATTAACAGTCTTTTTGTACAGCTACACTGTGAATGGTTAACTCCCAACAGCCCCTTCTCTACCCAAAGTGCACTGCACACATGTGATCAGTCACCTGGCATTCTGGGTAATGAAGTTCTTAAACATCAAACGTCAATACACAACAACGTTCAGTTATGATGATGTGTGCACAATCCTGCTGTTTTAGGATGTGGCAAAACAAGACGACGTATTCAACTATGAGTGCACTCTGTATAGGGTTCGTTAATTATACATTTTAAGAAACAATAATAAAATACAACAGATGTGCAATAAAAAACCTGTCAGTGAAAAAGTTTCACAAGTAACAAAGAGCGATTTTTTTCACTCTCTCTACTTCATATGGGGTAACTGTATTTCAAGCCTGAATAAACATTTAAAGGAAAATAGCAATATTTAAGAGTGATATCACAAGATAAACTAAAACGGAGTATTTCTTGTTTCATTTATTTCTGTTTTTCTATATTTATTATGTCTATAGTAGGGACCACAAGCCGATTTTTTTAAAGACCCAGAGACAAAAATTGTTGACCAGGAATGACAGATCTTTCAATTTAGAACCAAACAAAAAAAGAATTAGCCCAATAGAGCAAGAATTTAAAAAGTTATAAATATTTTACCTTTTCTGATCGCCTTTATTTTGCGGATAGAAAACAACTGGAAAACCTGGTAACAGTGTTGCCAGGTTACACCGGTTTTCAGCCTAATAGTCAACTGAAAAATATGGAAGTTTTTTTAGGCCATAATTCTAAGTTTTATGCATTTTTCAATTGACAATTCAATTTGCAGATTCATCATGCAATTTGAGAATGCATTTTGCAATTTGCAATTCAATATTCAATCAGGCTTGCAAAATGATCATTCATTTTGTAATTTACAATTTAATATAAAAATTTACAATTCAATATCACAATTTTACAAAATAAAATATTGCATAAAAACAAAATCTATTGCATAGTAAAATCCCACGCTCTGTTAGTTTCAAAACTCAATTCATCATGCAAAACAGCGCCCCCCGCTGTAATGCATTCTCAGTTTCATCCACGCGCTCAAAGTGTGTCAAAATTCAAACTGCTTTGCATTCTGTCAGACGGGCGGGGCCTTCCACCCCTATATATGCTAAATCCCGCCTCCACTTCCTTTCGACCAATCAAAAAATAGTAAAGACTCAACTAAGCAAAGAAGTTGTTTGTTGTCGGAGGTTACAGAAGAGAATGCTATCTGCTAAAGAGTTAGCTTCTATCTGGATGACTTACACTACAACCACTGTGTGACAGCTCAAAGAGATTTTGGAGCATAACTTTGAGCGCGTGGATGAAACTGAGAATGCATTACAGCAGGGGGCGCTGTTTTGCATGATGAATTGAGTCTAAGAGAGCGTGGGATTTTACTATGCAATAGATTTAAAGATACTTTAAAATTAATTTGAACCAAACCATGTATTGAAATGTCATTTTTAAATATTGAATTGTGAATTGTAAAATGCATTTCAAAATGAAAGGTCAAATTGCATATTGAATTGTAAATTGTAAAATGCATAGTCATTTGAATTATGACATCAAAAACCCATGACAATTTACAATGCAATTAATTTTGTTTCTATTCAATATTTTATTTTAAAAATTATAATATTTAATTGTAAATTGCAAAAAGAGGGCTGCACGGTGGCGCAGTGGTTAACGTTCTCGCCTCACAGCGGAAAGGCCCCGGTTCAAATCCCGGTTGGGGGATTTGGGACCTTTCTGTGTGGAGTTTGCATGTTCTCCCCGTGCATGCGTGGGTTTTCACCGGGGACTCCGGCTTCCTCCCACCGTCCAAAAACATGCTTCATAGGTTAATTGGTGACTCTAAATTGCCCCTAGGTGTGAATGGGTGTGTGATTGAGGCCCTGTGACAGACTGGCGACCTGTCCAGGGTGTACGCCGCCTTCGCCCATCAGTAGCCGGGTTAGGCTCCGGCACCCCCGCGACCCCGAAAGGGATGAAGCGGTTAAGAAGATGGATGGATGGATTGCAAAATGAATTGTCATTTCAAAAGCCTAAACTGAATATTGAATTGTCAATTAGAAAATGCATTTCAAAATGAAATGTCAAATTGCATATTGAATTGTAAATTACAAAATGAATTATCATTTTGCAAGCCTGATTGAATATTGAATTGCAAATTGCAAAATGCATTCTCAAATTGCATGATGAATCTGCAAATTGAATTGTCAATTGAAAAATGCATAAAACTTTGAATTATGACCTAAAAAAACTTCCATAGAAACGTTATGACACAATCTGGGACATGAAAATATGCTTTCCTATTTTGTTAGACTCGCCGTTGGACCCGTAACTAAAGCCACTGCCTGTTCGGGGAAAGAATCATTGACATATATAGAGATGGAGACCACACCTGTGATGTCACCCATGGAAAATACCTTACCTCCAGTTCCAAAGAAATGACGTCAGTTCAATCGCCTTTTTTCCATTCTGGAACCAGATGACGATTGTAAGCAGTGATTGGTCCGAGTCGATCAGTCATCATTTCTATAGCAACCACTCTATAAACCATCAAGCTTAAATCAATTCAAACTGATTAATTGATTTTATTAACCCAGCCCTATTTT